>NW_007585111.1:249819-264409 GCF_000523025.1 Cynoglossus semilaevis | reverse complement strand
GCTGTGTCATTTTTGTATTTATTTTTTTACTTTAGAAACTTCCCAGAGAACACAGAGCTTCTCACCACTCTGGGCCTACTGTATTTACAGGTGAGTGATTTTATCTTTTAATGTGTTGTTTGGTTAAATAAATCAGTAAATTTGATTGTTTTTGATTATTTTCTGTCAGCTTGGGAAATACCAGAAAGCTTTTGAACACCTCGGAAATGCCCTCACTTATGACCCCAATAATTATAAGGTGGGTAAAAATAAGGCTTTTGTATGGTGCACAATGTGGCTGAGTCACAACATGAGGTCATTTACGGTGGGAGGGGCAGGTTGTCTTTTATCACACGCTCATTCATTCAGTTGACTCCGTTTCTTTTTCATCTCCTTCATCATTGTCTTCATGTCCAGGCCATTCTGGCTGCAGGCAGTATGATGCAGACCCACGGTGACTTTGATGTGGCCATGAACAAGTACCGAGTGGCAGCGTGTGCAGTTCCTGAGAGCCCCCCTCTGTGGAACAACATCGGCATGTGCTTCTTTGGGAAAAAGAAATATGTTGCTGTGAGTGATCTCTGCTGAACTGACTGCGACAGTGGCCCAGTTCAGGTGTATGAGCCTCAAAGGAGGGACATGCAGATAGTGTTTGTGTAGAAAGAGCGTTAGCGTCCCTGTCTGTCCTGCATGGTTTTCTGTGAACTTCCTTTTAATGATCTGGTACTTTTTTCTTTTCCCTATCTTTAGTTATAACACATTAAGTGTAAAAATTCCTATGATGACAGTTCTGATCAGATAGGACAGACCAAGGAAAGTGTCAAATCTGGCCCATCACATGATTTTATGCGGCCCACCAGAACATCACATGTTTAATCATTGTCATTACTAGACAGTTCTAGAAATGTTAACCCTGTTCTGCCAGCAAATCTTTGGCCAGTTGAGTGATTGAGTTTGACACAACTGATCTAAACTCTGATTCAGCAGCAGCTTTCTGTCGTGGCCTTGAACACTTTTTCCTGACTTAAGGAATCTTTTTTTTTCAACAATAGTAGTAGTGGATAGTGTCAGGCTGAATTTCGTATATGTTTGAAAATATTTGTTTTCATATAAGCAGATAATTTTTCTTTGCACTCTGGTGACCTATGGCCCATTCTTTCTTACACAGGCTTTCAGTGGACTCTTTCATACGTATTTCAAACTCTTTTATCTTCGTAGACAGAACTGAAGGCAGTCCCACCGCTAATATATAATATAACTCCCTGCTGTGACTTGGATGAACTTTGTCAAGCTTCTTTGAAAAACGTCTCACCTAAAGATTATAGAATATATTTTTATATTTTATTTCCTGTGAAGAAGTTAAAAAAGGTTTTAACTTCTTTCTTCTTACATTATTCTCTCTTAAATAACTTACTGTACCTCTTTTCCTCCCTCTCCTCCGCCCCTGTATTCCCCCTGCAGGCCATCAGTTGTCTGAAACGCGCTCACTACTTGTCTCCGTTTGACTGGAAAGTGTTGTACAACCTTGGTCTGGTGCACTTGACCATGCAGCAGTACGCTTCTGCTTTCCACTTCCTCAGCGCTGCTATCAACCTGAACTCACGGATGGGGGAGCTGTACATGCTGCTGGCAGGTGATGAATCTGACAAAACCAACCAACGAAGGATTTATATGAGGCTGTCACATGGTGAAAATATTTTAGTAGCTTAAAGGGCAGCTAATCATGATTAATCATGGCTGTAATTAACTATGATTAGTTAAACTAAATCATGGAACTATAATAATGTATCATTATTATTAACAATGGTCATCGATCTACAGTCCTCATTCGCATGGTAGGAGTTAAGATGGTACTTTAAGCAAAAACACTTTTCCACTGTGTGTGTGAATACCAACGTGTGTATTAAGAGGCATTAAAGTTTATGAGACAACAATAAGAAAGAGACATGTGTTGTAGAAGTGTTGAACTTCTAGGCTCACACATTAGATTTTAAGTTCAAAATGTTGCCTGATCAGCAAAATTTACTTCTATCTCATGCTTGTGGTCAACAGTGGCTCTGACTAATTTGGAAGATGGTGAAAATGCAACCAGAGCCTATGAACAGGCTGTGATGCTGGACGAGTGAGTCTGCTTTAGTCACTGCTGCTCTACACGTCTGAATTTTGCTTCTGATTCCATGTCACCAACTCGCCTTCTTCGGTCATTTCTTGCAGATCCAACCCACTGGTTAACCTGAACTTTTCAATATTCCTCTACAATCACGGCGACAAAAAGGCAGCTCTGGATCAGTACCAGGAGATGGAAAGAAAAGTCAACCTGCTCCAAGACAGCAGCAGCAGCGCTGAGTTTGACCCAGAGGTGAGTGCACTGTAGTGTGTTGTTTATTTGTCTTCTGAAGTCAGTTTGTGAGGTTGTTGCTGTGAGGTCACTAGTGAGTGGTTGTTTTGTCACATAACAGCTGATGGACATGGCTCAGAAGATGAGAGCTGCCTTGCAGGTGGCTGACAATGTGGTGTGGACTAAACCAGGCAAAGACTCCAAATCTAAACCAAACTCGGCAGCAGCCACCAAAACACCAGGTGCCCCCCTGGGGTCTAACCAAGCCCTGGGTCAGGCCATGTCTTCTGCTGTGAGCTACAACAAGAACATCCAGCTACCGACAGGTACAAACTTCACTTTCTGTCGACAGGAGTGTGAGTGGGTAAAAACCCACAGCAGGGAGAATGTCTCAGTGAAGTTAGTCCAGAATGCACACTCAGATTTAGCCTGGAAATCCCTGCCGTGAGGTCCAGTAATTACAGGGGCAGCACAGATGATGACAAATTTCACAGCCTTCGCCTCTCTCCATTAGACCAAAGTCCAATTTTTCATCTAAATTGGTAACTTGAAAATATATCTGTTGCCTGTCGAGCCTCAGTTTTTTGCCTGCACTACTGTACCACAGTGAATTTATGGGCTAAAGCATATGTAATATGTGAAAAAAGAAGATAACCTCCAGCCAGTACATACTGTTGGCAACACGAGTAAATCTGTAGTGCGGCACCCACAGGTAAGACAATAAATTCAAGGCAACTGTAAAATGATTATAGCAGCACAGAAGTGGTTTCTTTCACAAAAAGCCTGTGGCTGTTTCTACCACTTCAGTTTAGCTGTGGCTAACAAATAATCACAGAACCATCTCTGCTAGATTTACAGCTGGTAGCTGACCCTGCCTAAGATAATACTGTTGAAAAAAAGACACATATTAGCAGAAATACAAAATATTTCATCGATGCCTTAACCACTGTACGCACTCCTGTAAATTAACGTATTTGTGACGTACGGAGACTCGTGGGTCTGAGTAGTTACAGAGATTTAGACACTGTGTCTGGTGAAGTGGCTGGGATTTGAGTCCAAGAAATCCAACAATATGTCATTAAGTTAGATGTAAATTTAAAAGCACTTCCGAAATGGTTTCCATGATTTCAGAAACTGATTTCAGGAAAGCTCTGTGTGCAAATGAAAACATGTAAATCGGAGTCAGTTCTGCTGCAAGTGGAATTCACCAGACTTTAATGTCTTCTCCATGTGAGTCACAGAGGTGGTGTCACATTTATATTCAGGGAGTGAATCTACTCTTAAACACCATTCTCACTGGCGGTCATCAACTATTAGAAGTGACATGACGTGATAGTCTAACTGGTAATAAGTTACAGAGCAGCATGATTCACCCCCAATGTCTGTTATATGTAAATACTTTTCTTACATTTTAGAAACATAAATGCTTCCATTAAGATAAGAGCTTTCTTCAAAACTAAAATACTTTTTTCAACAGGACAATTAAAGTCTGGATTCTGTCTTGGCTTTTGACAGACTGGCTGCAGTCCAGATTTGTCTAAAAATGTTGACTGTAGATGACAGACTGGCTGCAGTCCAGATTTGTTTTTGGTTGAGATGATGAAGAGAAGAATCTAAAAATGTTGACTGTAGGCTGTTGCGCAGCTCTGGTCAAGTGTCAGTAAAATAATTTGGATGTTGACCATTGACAGTTACCTCTGTACCAACTTAGTGGACATGGTCTTAATGAATCAGTTTTCTTTTCATGCTCTCAGGTGAATATTTGTTTTAGGTTTAACTGTGACCAGTATGATTTAACTACACAGAGGATTATAAATATATCATCATTGTTTTTACAGGCGCCTCATCTCCTGACCAGGAACCTGATGTGGACAAAGCCCCCAGTCCACCCAGAGATCCTCCAGGTTCCCCTGTACCTGTACAGACAGACAAACCCAGAAGCTCCAAGAAGAAAACTAAGGTGGAGGAATGAACTAACGTAGTGGCTTCACTTATGTTATTTTACAATAGGATCAACATTTAATGAGTTTAAAGCACAGAAATCTCTTTTGTGGTTTATGTTCAGCTCTATGTTCAACATGAAGCCTTAGTTTCTACTGTAGGCTTGATGTTGTTGTTGTTCCACGCTGTAAATGATATCACTGTCAAAGACAACATCAGGTTCAGGAACATTACACCTCTTAGAACCTTCACCAAAACTTTGAATCTCACCAAATCTTTCACCTACACCAGCCTCCACACCAACGGAACAGGTTGTTAAAAAAAAGACCATTTGTGTGTGTGTGTGGGGGGGTACTTTTAATACTTTACAACAATGTCAGGTGTAATGTTTTATGCTGAGACAATCACTAGAAAGATACACAAAGGTTTGTGAATACTTAGAAGATATAGTTTGTATGATATGGTTATATTTGAGGGTCCAGAGTTAACAGTGAAACACGCTCATTTGTGTAGATATTATAATGGTTATAGAATATTGTATTTATTAATAAAGAGGAAAATATGTGGAGTGAATTTTGGCTTTAAGTAACATTGAGGAAGGTATATATGTAGAATAAGACACAACATATATATATATATATATATATATAATGTTGTCTAATATAGAGTTGATCTTTCTGAACTAGTTTTAGTTTCAGTCTAGTAACAGAACTTTTTATGGACACACATTTACTTCACCATTAAGGACCGAGCCTGAGCGGCCCATTAATAAAACCCTGCTCCTTACTTTTACTGATGACTCAGACTGGCCTCTGAGATGACTGTGGACAGACTGTAAACTGTGTCACCTCTGATCTTTAAATTTTATAATGCAGCTGATGGTTCAGAAGTTCCTGCTCTGCAGCAGTTGAACACTGCTGTTCTTTCTACTTCATACTACTGTAGTACGAAACCAGCTACTTACTGTAGGTTTGTTTGGAGTTGGCCGTAACAAACCCACAAACCTTTTTCAATAGAAAATTAAATCATATGTTAGATTCTTAATTATATTCACAAGGTTAATTTTTAACATTTTTTCCATTTGGTGTGTCTTTTCAGGGTTTCACACACGCTCTCCTCTTCCATCTTTTATATGAACTTTCCCCCCTCTTCTATACAACCTCAGTATTCGACTGATATATTTTATTGAACTTCTCTGATTCCATCTACAGCCGTTCATGCTGCCTCTGCTCCTTGTCTGCCTCTTTAAGGAGTTTTTTTTTCTTTCTCAACAGTAAAAATGTCTCAAACATCAGCCGTCATCTGTGCTTCACTGAAACTAAACCTCCACATTTGAAATTCTCTCTCTTTATATTTTTTCTTCTATTTCAGCCTCACTTTCTGGATGTTATAAAATCACTTCCTAACAAAATGATCTTGTTCCAATTTTTACTTTACATTGAAGGAAAAAAATTGCAAAACGTGTACTAAAACCTAAAGACAGAAAATGTTTTTGGTCAACGTCTGAAAAGAAACACTCCATTAATTTGCACTGAATTATTACAATATAACATTCAAAGGTAAAAATATCACACAAAGTGTCAAAGTTGTTCAAATCTAACAGGTAACTTTTCGTGAAAGTGTGAAAAATATAATGAAAAGGATTCTTTTTCATCTCCCAGTGCATCTGTGTCTACAGTCATTTTTCAACATTTCCGTCTGAATTTAATTTATTGGCTGCTGCTGCTGGAGTCTGACTAAAAAAAACCAAACCTGTTTTGCATCTGTCAAATATACATCCCTGGGGGAATTTGAATAAATCTTTGATTCCCCCTGTATCAACAGACAAATTTCTGCACTGCACCTCCTTCATCTGAACATGAGATTTATTAATTCATCACACTTTCATTTTTCTCTAACAATTCAGCTTGTTGTGGGAAAAGTTACACCGACGGCATTAAAATTTCACACAACTTTGTATCAGATTTTCTCTTTGTGCTGCTCACCACAGGGTTCTAAATGTTCTCCTCAGTCCTGGAGGAACCTCAGCACAGCAGGTGAATAATGTGCTGGGTCAGATTCAAACCCGGTTTGTTAGATGTCGACTTTAATGTGGAACACACTCATTCTGATTTTATTTCCTGTGCACGTGGTGACATTTAAGGTGAGAGAAGTGATTTATTCTACATTCATGAGAATGTTGGTCTCACGTCTTTTCTGACTTCGACAGGAATCAATAATGTTTTTGTAGCCCCAGTCTCTGAGTCACCACTGAGGAATCATTAGTACAGATTTGGCAGCAGTTTTTAACACAGCGTTCATAATTGTTTTTTTGGGTCTCATGTGACCCACAGAAAAAGTTTCTTCCACAGCATTAAATGAACCACGTGTGTCCGTTACGAAATAATAGCTTTACATTTATCGGAAAATGTAAAGTTGGTGTCCTAAATGGAGAATAATCAAATCTGATGTCTGTGACTCCATGGTAATACGTCTTAGTGTAGCTGTAATACAGCATTTCATAGACTTTTTAAAATTCTGCAGGAATACTGACTAAAGCTAGAAAAATGCTGCTCATGTTGAGACGACTATCGACCAAGTAGAGGTTGAAACTTTTTCCCTGCTTACATGCCGACAGTTTCAAGGTCCAGAAGCGATCAGTATCCCTGAGGCTGTTTTATTTATACATGAGGGCTCGCTGTAACTCAGTGCTGTTTCACAGGGCATTGTCTTTTTGATGAAGGAGACACAGACAACATAGAAACTAATAGAAAACAGTTGTGATCAAAACCACAGAATAGTCACCTAATGGGAATTCTTGAGTTTAGATATCGTTTCCTACATGTTTGTTACCCAGGGTTCCTCAGTCTTTGTGCTTTCCTCTTGGATGAGACATGTTTATGTTGCAGGTCTAATAACTATTTGTTTTGTGGGTTTTTTTTCTCCTGGATGTGTGCTCTGTGTCCCTGATCAGGGAAAACAAATGCCACAAGCTAAAAATTTCCCAGAGGAGTTCTTCTTCTCGCCCTGCTCCTGCAGCAGTGCCAGAGGCTGTAAAGCACCAGGATGGTTGTGAGCATCATGTGAAATAAGACCTCGGTGCTGTAAGCATCAGCAACCTGATACTGAGTGAAGCAGTTATTTTTGGAATATTTCTGTCTCGGTGAGATACAGTGTTGTGTGAGCAGAGACCGGAGGTCTGACCTCCACTAACTGCTGCTACAGCTTCAAAAACCAAATCCATTTATAAATCAGATGCAGTTAAAACCAGGGACGGATCTGCAGCAGGAAATCCTTCAATCAGTGTCGCACCTAAACACATCTGCGTGATGTCTTACTGGACTGGACTACCCTAGACTAGACTACAGCTACAGAACTAAAAGAACCTGAATCCACCAGTCTGGTTCTTTCAACATTTCTTAGGTTAGTGCTTGATGCCACCAAACAGGGATGTGTTTAGCATCCTCTGTCCAACCAGTGGTTAAACAGCTGCAGCTGATTCATTTTGATCAATTCTGAAAACCAGTTCCTAGGATCCCGAACAGAAACAGGGAAGTTCTAGAGACTAGGACTAAGAGCAGCCCCACGCTCTGAGTGCCCTTGAGATTTTTCATGTAATTAATCTGCCCAGCTTCACTAGACTCGTGCCATCGTTCATGATGACACTAATAATGCCTAATTATATTATGTTGTAAAATCCTGCTTGGTGTTTAAACTTGTAATTTGGGTAAAGTAATGGTGCATATAACGTATTACACTTTTAATCACTGGGAACTGAAGGTGCGATGCCGTGCATTTCAATAAATCTCCTTGATTAGAGTGTGTTGTTGCCGCTGCTTTTATTGGTGTTGTTATTTTTTCCGGCAGATACTGTTTACTTCGAGCTTCGCCGCCCAATTCCCCCTCCGTCGGCTTCACTGGTGGAGGCAGCTCAAAGGCATCCTGCTGGCATCTCGGCAGAGCAGCTTTATCTGTGTTCCCTGCTTTTCCAGCATGTTCTCCAGCAGCCTTCTCTGCTCGTGCCACCCTGATGTGCCAGCCAGAAGCTTCAAGTCACAAACTGAAGCTCCGAGCTGAGAGGCTCATTCATCTGAGCATCACTATCAGCTCACCCAACAATGGCTCACTCTTTCATTTTCCACATCACTCTATATGCATGTAAATTAATGTGAATAAAGAAGTGTGGGACTGGTTGTTCTGCCGACACCGTGGGGAACCAACGTCTTCACAGACACACTTTGAAAAAGATGCATGGACTAACCCTTAGCCCCACAGCTGTCGACAATAACTGACAGGAACAAATGCACGCAGCTCAAAAGAGAGACGAAATATGAGTGGAGTTTGTCATATTTTTAAATAATCAAATACCTCCTCATTTAAGACTTTATTCTCAAATATGTTTTTGTTTAAAAATTGCTAAACAGATTTTTATTGAACCTGAAAATGTGCAGATAACAGTAGGTAACAAGCATTTTCCTATTCATTTTTCAACAGACATTTACATCTTTTTTACGTCTTTTCCGACCACCATCTTGCAACAATCCTTTTAGCTTGCTTCCTAAACTGTCCCCAAATACCCCTCACCTTGACCTCATCTCTTAACCTGCCCTTTTGCCAGTGCAAAAAGCTCAAAGCTGATTGTGGAAGAAACCCAATTCCTGACATGAACTGATCTATACTCACTGTCTACATATACAGTATGTGATGCACCGCCCTCACATCCTTCACAGCCGCTCCGCTACAGAGTGTTAACTGCATGGCATCAAATTCCTATTGTAGTCAGCTTTTATGTCCTGTCTACTTTGGGCCTGCACTAAATTAAATGTTGACAATCCTGTAAAATCCTTTTTTCTCATATGTTATTTCTACACAACCTCCTGATGTCCTTTCAGATTACGCACATGAACAGATTAAATTGCTGATCGCGGCTCCTTCTCCTCCTTGGCAGTCTGTTTAATCAGTACTTCCTGCTGCGTTGACGGTTGCAGCGGCTGCTGACAGTGAGACCTGCTCCCACCATTGCTGAGTCCACCTTTTTAGATCTGAGTCCTGGCGTTATTTTGTCACAGAATGTGAGTATTTGAACAATCTCATGCCGTGTGTGTGTGTGTGTGTGTGTGTGGTCTCTAGTTTCCTCCGTACTCTGAGAACACGCAGATTCACCTAATTAGACACTAAACTCTCAGTCAGTCTGAGAGTGAGTGTGACTGGTTGTTTGTGGCCATGTGATTGACAGCTGACCTTTCCAGGGAGAAGGCTGCCTTCCTCTCAATGTCAGCTGTGATTGGCTACAATCCCCTTAGGAACTGATAAGTGGTGGAAGATGGATGGACATGTTACTGAGTTGATTTGAAGTGTTTCACCTCGTATAAGAGTACTTAAAAAAACAACAGCTGTTCCCATTGGTCTGCCTGATACATTCGTAATAAACATACATTGTGACATAACGTGGAATCTACGCAGGTGTCTGTGATGGTAGAAAAATCACAGACAGGTTACAGCAGAATGTGTAAAACGATGTAGTTCTATCTCCATAATTGGTAATAGATTTCTTTAGCAGCATTGTTCTTCCTGGAATACCATTTTTATAGCATGAATATTTCTGCAGAGTCCCTGCTCAGTTTTTGGAGCTATTTTACAGTGATTTTCCTGGAAGCTTTACCAGACCCTTGCTGCAGAGGAGAGGAAGTTTGAATCTCATTAAAAATTATAAAAATGAGCCATTGATAATAAATTTTATTGCCTACAAAAGACACAACTATCCCTTTACAAAGAGGGAGGGTTATTGTGGGTTTGTTAATCAAACATATTGTGTTTCCCTGTCTGTGTTTTCTCTTGATGTTATTTATTTAGTGTGAACATCGCTCTCATCCAGACCGGTGTCTGCTCACATTCTGCCCTCTCCTTGTCACAGGTCTCTGCCTTGGCCTGTGAGGAGAACAAACTACAGGATCTGCTGTGAATCTGGTAAAGACATTAATGTTATTCCCCTCCAGCTGCATTGACCTGTGGAGACAAAACTCTGCCCCCTGTGGTGAGTTTGTCTTCCCTGCAGAGTCAGTGCAGGCAGGCGGACAGCGGTCACATCAACATGTCAGCTTTACTGTCCTCAGGAAATCCAGGACAAGAATTCCTGTAGCCAGTGTTTTATCTGTGAATTCTGTCATGTCATGATGTCATGTCATGATTGTTGATGAAACGCAGCAGTGGTCAGCTGAGTCTGCTCATGGGAATTAAGGACAGTCAGGGATTGTATCCCATGTCAAAGATTGTTTACTTCTTTACTCTCACATTTTAAAATGTGCAGAATGAGTATTGGATCAACATGAGACTAGATTGTGTATACGGAGAAACCCTGTGCAAGTATTATCAATGAATATTCAAGTCATACTTTGTCTGCTGAAGTTAGAGTTCAGTTATGACCTTCATTCTTCACCCTGTGTTTCTCTCCCAGGCTATGCTCTCCCTACCTCGGGTGTCCACGCCTCCCTTGTCTACCTGCCCCTGCCTGCGGGGTTTCTCTCCTCGATGATAACCCAGCTTTCCCCACTGTGTCTGGTCAGCTCCTCCCCTGTCTGAATATAACTTGGGTGAGGCAGACTTTATTCTTCTTTATTTCTTGTTTTTCACCTTTCATCCTAGTGACCTTGGCTGTGTATGTATACTGCATTCCAGTGTTTTGATATACAGTATATATATATATATATATATATATATATATATATGTATATGTCTATATTTATATATGTGTGTATGTGTGTGTAGCATTTAAACAGTTGCAAAGTACTGCAATTGGACAAAATTTCAGTACTGCAGATCCCTTGTTGAAGAATCTCGGCTGTGCAGTACCTGTACACACCATTTCCATCTTTTGGTCCAATAATAATGACTGACTGCTGTTGTGGTGAGATGATCCCTGTTCTGCTCTTGGTTCCACTGAAGTATTGACAGTGTTGTCTGAGAGTCGGGGTGTCTGGAACTCATTGATTGTTTCCATTTTTCTTTTGCGAAAGTGCCTAGAATCTACTGGGATCTTGGCAGGACATAAAAGACAAAGCCGGGTATTGATAGTTCATTTGAACCAGTCTACTTGGTTCTACGGGAGATTCCCACAGGTGTTAATGACAGACACCACATCTACACCACAAATTTCCCCAACGTCAGACTAATAAAGGACTTTTTTTTTCTTATCTTATTTATTGAACACATATGGTTGCCTGGAAAATGAGAACCATAAATTGGATGGAAGTACTATAATCAAAACCGAAGTGAGTGGATTTAGAGCAGGTCAAAACAAGTCTGCACAATAAAACGGCTTCAAATTACAATGGAGGCTTTTCTTCAAAGTGATATTAACACCTGCGGCTGTTGACGACTGAATGAAAGAACGCCTGATGACGTAACGTCTGCTGCTTAAATCAGAGGTTAAATGTCATTAAAAGTTGAGAATGTTCCCATTCCCAACGTCCAGATAATAAAAATAATAATGAGATAAACAGGAAATGTCGGGTTCATATTTTGAAGGACAGAGAAATAACAACTGTTTAAAACATGAGCACATTAAATTGTAGTTTTCAGCGCGAGCTCCGCTCAGAGCAGCAGGGCTACGGTTCAAATCCTTTTGAAGACAAGAGCCAGGTTCACCTACACGGTTGTGGTCTTAGAAACTGTGATAAACAGGCCTGTGATCAGGCAGCCCAGCTGGGTGCATTCATCACACCGTGGCTTCATTTCAGAGGACCAGGAGAAATCCTTTGATTTCACAAGATCTGAAGCATCAAGGAAAACACGTTTCCTTGATGTAATGAAGGCAGCAGAGCAATTTCAGCGAGGTCACATGACCATAATACAGTCTGAGGAAGCGATTTTGGGGCAAACTCACCAGCCCTCTGCTGTGGATGTGATGTGTGCAGCTTGGACTTGGTTGGTTGTTATAACACCTGTAACATCATTCATTCATTTGTCTTCTTCTTTCGTGTGTGTGTTCTCCTCCACTGCTGCAGCCAATCCCAGCACTGAACTCAAAGTTCAGTTCAGATTCAGTATTGGTTGCTTGTACAATGTTGGGTGAAATAATATAAATAAAATACTCTATATAGAATTAAACCTAAACATTTTAAGAAATGTTGGCACCTTTGATGTCTGCTGCCAGCTAGTGGCATCAAATGAAATTAAAGTTGATTTGTTGTTATGAAACAGTTTTTAGCATACCTTGTACCAGTGTTTAGCGGACTTAGAAAGTCTGGTGGCCCATATCTGGCCCATGGGCCGTAGTTTGCCCATGTCTAGTATAAAAACAAACAACCATTCACACTCACATTCACAACCATGTTCAGGGTAGTGTGAATGTATGGTTTTATAATGTAGTAGGAAGTACTACAGGTACTACTAGTGAACCCTGCATTTCTTTAGGATTTGGTGAGTCACTGAGTTGTTATTGTTACCTGCGCTCTCTCTCTCTCTCTCTCTCTCTTTCTCTCTTTCTCTCTCCCCAAGAGCCCATCAGGCTTTCATTTTAATTGTAGGTGAGGATGATAATGATCATCCTCACCTACAGAGAAGAAGTCAGTCACATCTACCTTCTCTTACCACACACACACACAACACAAAAGTGAGACAACATATCTTCAGAAGTCAGGTGGTAACATGGTGTTCAGTTCCTCATAAACACGTACTTGTACAGTATAAAATCTGTGACAGGATTTTGTACACAGATCATCGGCGCTCGCCCGCCTTGATCAAGGCAGAGCACCAGGAAATCTCTGACAAGTGCAGCTCAGAGGAGAGACGGCAGCAGTTTTACTGATCATGGAGGGAATTCTGATAACCTTCCTCCACGTTGGTATTCAAGAACACGGCAAATGATGAGGTGTGGAGAGGGAGAGAGGGAGGGAGGGAGAGAGAGAGAGGCTGTGTGTGTGTAACAGTAAAGAGTTGAACTGCCTCTGGCCAAGGGTGGAGGTTGGTGAATAATTGAAAACGTCATAGCTGTGTGTGTGTGTGTGTGTGTGGGTGTGTTTGTTCTTTCTCTGTCTGAATGACATGAGAGGTTTTTTTTTCAGGAAATGTAGATTGGGTTAACTTCGGTGTATGGACTTCAAAGCGTTAATGATGCTTCACTAACACCTTTGTGTTCATGTTACAGGTATTTTTTTTCTCAGTCTTCTACAGAGATTTCTAGATCTGCTAAAATGTAATAATAGACAAATACAGAACAATGTGAAGTGAATTTGGTATGAACCAGGTGTGCACGGATAGAAAGGATATATAAACACACACACATACACGTGTGCTCACAGACACCCAGTGTCCACTGTTGTTGTTGTGGACATGTTTTATTTCACTGTCCTTTTTCTTTTACCTGAGGCCAGAGTTTCAGCAGCAGCCAGTCATCAATTTCCAACAGACTAATCTGTTTCCTTCCAATTATCAAATTTTACTCTGTTTTGCACAAAAAAAAATCCATTTAGTCAGTCTTTTTACTTTGTTCTCTGTAGAATACACAGAAACATAATTTATACGTGTAGCGACTCGGTTCCTTCATCATCGCTCTGAGCTCTCACATCAGACATCAGGGATACAAGCTGTTTAAATGTCATTGGACCGTTTTATTTACCAGAGATGGTTGGGTTTGTGTCTGTTTGGTTTAATTTCTACATCTGTTAGGTGTAAAAATCTGTAAAGTTATTTAATACATTATTATTATAGTTATTTAATGCACTACATATTTAGTGGTGGCGCTTTGGCCCAGAGGCAATGTCTCTGTCATTGGTGTGGAACCCCAGGGTTCACCTCCTGGGCAAGTATCGAGTCCCGATTAGGGCGGTTAATACCTTTCAGTGGACTCACCACCCGCAGGAAGGTGTAGGGAGGTTGGTGCAATGTGAGTTGGGTGGCAGTGCTGCCCCCGCGACCCGGTAACGGATAAGCGGATGAAAATGGATGGATGGATGGACATATTTAGTGGTTTTTATGTTTACAGTATTATTTTAGCAAAAACCATACATTCAAAAACCAGCTCAGAAAAAAACAAAACAAAACAAAACTCAAAGTGTGTGAGCGTGGATGAAGACCGACTCGGCGCTGGTCTGCAGCGGCCACTGCATGTCCAGCAAAGCAGACAATGCCAGTAACAATGCCAGTGTAGTCTGTATCACAGTGTGTGTTCCACAACCGGTCAAAATACACATACAGTACAGCTGAGTATGTCATGTATTTGCAGCAGCCTGTAAATCAGCCCTGACCTGGGTGTAATTGCCCCCCGAGCAGCCGTTTCATTGTGTTTAATGCCTCTCCACCACAGCATGGCAGCACAATAACTTACCGAGGGGATGTTTCTACGACAACCCCGTA
>NW_007585111.1:245732-249792 GCF_000523025.1 Cynoglossus semilaevis | reverse complement strand
AACAATCAGACACAGCATTATGCTTCTTCATGGATCGATTCTTTGAAAAGGACGTCACTTGCATTAGGCCTCTCTGCTCAGAGACCGTTTCTAATATACTGAAACGTTCCACTGTTTATCCATTGGTCGGCTCTGTTTGTCTGGAGGCAGAAGGGAATCAATGGATTAAAGAGAACGGGTCCATTTGGAAGATTTTACTAATTTTCTCATCTGGTCAAGGAGGGAATGAAAACTCTCTGAAACTATTGTTTCACCAAACTGAGTGAAACGCTACTGTTGTTCCCCAGCTGCTCATAGTAAACTTTTATACATGAAATGTTCAATCAGATTCATCACAGGGTTAATTATGACGTGTCAGTCAGCTGGTCAGTCAGCTGGTCAGTCGTAGATTGATTTACCGCCCTGCGCTCAGTGGAGCTGTTCTGACATGTCACTGGATGAGCTGGTTCCTTAAGCTTCATCTTTAATATGTCAAAACAGGAATATATGGCTGTACAGACACATCCTTCAGCTAATGCCTTAAACAGCAATAGAAATTTTAATCAGATAAATCTTCACAAGTTGATCTACATGTTACTTTAACACTGGTTGGCTTTCACAGACCAACATCTGTCGTTTTTACAGGTTCAGTAGAGAATAACGCGTATTCTTTTCTAATCACTGCTACTGTTGCCTTATAACCATTGATCCTTCCATGTCTGAAGATAATCTTTGAGGCTATGACCAGATCTCACTGTAGGAAAACCTGCTGTTGGATTTATCAGCTCAGTATTTAAGTGTTACAGCCCACGATAGATGAAAAAGTTCAGTTTTTCAGACTTAAACATCGTCAGCATAAATAATTTCCTCCTGGCCCAAAAGTCAATAGTTAAAAATATATACGTATATAATTGTCAGGGTTTCTCTTTCACTGACCTGACGGTGTTAGAAAAACGAGTGTGAGCAGTCTTGAACAGTCTTGAGAATTGAACCCAGCGCTGAGGTCAGATAGTTAAATGAAAAGTTCCACAGTAACTTTCCAAAAGCAGACCCCCCGGTGAGTATTTTCTCTGTGCCAGCCTCCAGCAGCCTGCACTGATCTCCTCTCAGGGAAGGGAGAAAAATGCACCGCTCCCTGTCTCATCTCACCTCCTCCTAATCCTGCAGCGCTGATGCTGCAGTCACACAGACCTGGACGCTCCCTCTTATGTATTCACATCCAACTTCACCTGTGACTAACGTCGGAGCACGAAGTCCTGTGGTTTGTTTTTTTTTTTCAGGTCATGATTTTTCTCTTCTTTACATTTTGTTTGTCCTTTTCTGCCCTTCTACTCTCACTAATGACTGGCTTTTTCTCCCCCTTCATCCTAAACAGAGGCATAAGCTGGAGCTCAGTTCTTCATGCAGAGGGGAGAAATAAAAACAAGTGACTTGTGAGACCCCGAGAGGAGCTCAGCCTTTATATTGGTTCATCTGCATGCAGGAGGGGGAGCGGAGAGACTGGAGGCTTTATTGGAACAGATGACCTCGGATTTATGTTTCATACATCATTATCTCCAGGACAGGCTCACTCACCTTTAAATTCATGGTCACAAGAGCTCTCTCTCTCTCTCTCACACACACACACACACACACACACGCACACACACACACACACACACACTGGTGGGGAGTGCACTTAAACTAACAGCAATTACCTGTTGTTGCAGCTCAGCCCTTCTGCAGAATCCTTTGGAAATCCATCAAAATGCAGCTCACCCAGTGGACCTTTAATGAACTGCTGCTCTCTCAGCTCCACTCCTGTGTGACTGCAGCCTGCACCAGACCCTGGGAGTATACATATACCCTATGGTGTGTATTTAAAATGTGGCACTGTATTGAGGTCGGTCTGATCTAATAATAGTTTTCTTTTGTGTTGTCTCTCCCGTGGAGTTGTGTATATTAAATACAGATTCATTTTCTGTGACATCTCGTTGTAGAATAACCTGAGCCGTCTGAGTTGCCGTAGACGAGGAAGCTGCTTCACTGATCTAATCGATCACCACAGTGTAAGTCATTTTTCCTCAACATAACAGGATTTCACCGTGCTCTCAGACTAAGCTGTAAAACATGTTAACAGCTGTTATTTTAAAAAACATTCAATTCAGGTCATGATTGATTTCGTTAGCCTGTACAGGCTGCTACTGCTAACATGCCAATTGTTGACGGAAAAGTCAAAGGGTTGTTAAGGATCAGTACATTTTCAAAGTAAAACATCTTTTAGTTATTACTCTATTGGTATCAAAGTCTGAAAGAAGTATTATTTTGAAAAAAATGCCTAAATTAACTTAATTCTAGAAAGTAAATAATAAATGACCAGATTCTCTTTATATCTAATATGTTTTTAAACACTTTTTCAAAGATAGTATTTATATATTAATATATGAAGTGTTGCTGTATGAGCCACATTTTCTGAGTAACTCCATTCAAAAAGAAAGTGCTCCCTTATTAGATCATTTATGGCCAGACTTTTCTTCATTGATCATCTGCAGAGTGGTACTGCTTCACACACACACACACACACACACCTGATCTCTGTTCCAGCCATGGAGCCACATTCACAGTCAGTCAGCAGTATAGCTTGTATTAGCTTCCTTGAAGCTGGAGAACCACAGGTTCCTACAGAGATGAGTGTTTGTGTTTACACGGCGAGTGGAGTCGTCAAATGTTTAGGCCGCAGGTCGTCGTGTTTATGATGATTTTGTCAAACGTTGATGTAATTCCTGTACAGTATTTGTCCCGGCTGTTTTCATGACTGGATTCATTCAGTGTAGTTTCATTGTTACTGATTCTACCAGGATAATGTGTCTGTGTCTATAACCGATAGCTTTAATGAGAAAAGGTTCCTGTGCTGTGAAAGCTGACGTCTCCCTGCTCTGGTGTCGCACGTGTGAGGATTAGACTCCGTGGTTCAGGTCGCTGTTGAACGCCGCTGACGCTCAGCGCTGCTACAGCCAGATGATTTGCAGATTCATTTTCTCTGGGTGACATCTCATTTTGGGATTACCTGGGGCCGTTGTGTCGCCACAGAGCAGGAACCTACTTCACTAATCTGTCAGCGGGCCGCCATTGATTTCTGTTCAGGATATAATTATTCGATTAAAGTGTCAGTCAAAGTCTTGACGGTATCAGGACGTCTGTAGGGAGTAAAAGCTGGTACTGTATATTCTGATGGAAAATGGTGGAAGGACGGAAACAACAACAACAACAACAACAACAACAACAACAAGGGGCTAAATTGTCTCTAGACTCTATTCTCCAAGACGGTTTTTCTTCTAAGCCATAAAATTAAATTGCACAGATATTTGTGTCCAGGTTCAGATTTGTCAGATGAATGTGTTTGTGCAGGAGTCTGACAGATGAAAACAAGTCGTGCCCTCACTGTGTCGGCTTCATGAGCAGCCAGAAATATAAACAGGCCGTATCACAGAGCACTGGCTGATCAAATATTCTCTGTAACTTCTTCTGCTCCACAAATTGGTCTAATTGGCGTCTCCTGGAATCACGCTGACAGAGGAGTCCAGTCTTTATTTTCCTTGTTAGAGGACAGCTGGGATATGTGCTTTTGTGCTGCAGCTTTGTCAGACAAATGATGTCCACACTGTCTCCATGTTTGAAGCTCATACCTCAGAATACAGACCACACCTTCATCAACCCCACAGTCAAACCTTAAGTAAATCAAAAAAATGTTAAAAAACAATCAGTTACCACCAGTTACACTCCACCAAATCACTGTGGAAAACAAAAGTGATTTTAAGTATTAAATTATAATAAATATTAAACAAATAAAAACCTGATAACTGACCTGAATGGCAGCAGGGAATGAAATTGAGACGGTCCACGGTTGCTCTTCCCTTTATGGATAAATCATAACTTTATCGCCGCCAACTTTATTGCATCTTTCTGCGACAGAGTGACAGAGTGGAGTCACGGTCCTCTGTGGAAGTGAAGCACATCAAAGACATAAAAGAGCTCGCCAACATTTCATCACCTCTTCCCCCAGAGTCGTTTACATTCAAATTCACATTACATTTTTAAGAGC
>NW_007585111.1:235811-245700 GCF_000523025.1 Cynoglossus semilaevis | reverse complement strand
AAGGACGGCGGTCAGAGTGAAGGATTAAAAACTCTGAAATGGACACATGTCCAAACCCACACAGGTGCAGGAGTCCTGGGAACCTGAGGAAGAGATTAGTGCAGAATCAAGGGGAGGTGCGTTATGGAAGGTTGACGACATGGGGCTGCAGTGACACACCGACTCACACACACACACACACACACACGCAGGCCTACGTATAGATTTAGTTTGGTGGTGTGGAGGCAGATGGAGAGGACATGACCTGAATCCACGGGGACAGCTGTGTGGGACTGTCCTCCTCACAGACTCACACCTGTTACACATCATGTCCACTCCAGCAGGCACAGCATCTTGCATAAACTACAAGCTGGCACTCTCTCTCTCTCTCTCTCTCACACACACACACACACACACACACACACACACACAGTATCATAATAAAAGCTGTGGTTGACGACCACTGATTACACCAATTCAATATTAACACCATGGCTGTGGCTAAATATAAACTATTACTGCATATTTACAATATGAAACACTGGGTGGCAACCGTCATTTCTGACACATTAAATAACTCAAAGTAAATGACTGTCTGGAAACTCAATTAATTCATTAACAGTTCATTTTCTCTATTGTTTGTATTTTTATCCTTATCCATATCCAACAGATTCTATTTCTTTCTTTTATATTCTAACTAGGACAATGGACAGGGTAGTTGTGGGTTAATCACAATAAAAAACATGATTAATCACATTGTAATTCATCGTGATTAATCATGTTTAATTGAGGTATATTACTTTCCAAATAATGACACCTTTTTTATATATGTATTATATTTTCTATTATATTTTCTTGACTTGTTTTACTGTGGAACTCAACTCAATTGTAGGAATTATAGTATAGAATTATAAGGTAAGAGCTCTAACCTCTTTGCTCACCGTTTGTTGTACATTGAGTTTGTCGTTGTGTTCTTGAGACTTCAGGAAGTGAGTGTTTAATGCTGTTTTTGTTTTTGTTGTTTTTTTTAAATGTCGCTTTTGGCAAAAGGTGAAGCACAGATGTCCCAGATGTAACTTGTTACTTCTTTAGTGATTCTGTCTGCTGCCATTTGTTGATTTTCACACCATCACACTACTGATTGGTTGATTAAATGATGCATTCTTTCATAAGAAATGAATGGAATTTCTACCAGAGCTTTTTCTTTCCTCCTCTACTTTGAATGCGTCTCTTCAGTTTTATGCAAAACCACTGAGCTACTATTAACACTTTTTTTTGTCCAGACCCTAAAATAAAATGCCCTTCATGAAAATTGCTGGCCCTGCATATTTAAACACACACACTCTTCAAATTGTGTGTTTTTCCAGTACTTGGTGTGTGAAGTGTAGTTAAGGTTCATTTCAACACGCAGCTCAGTTGTTTGAAACATATTTGTGCATTAAGTGAGAGACCACATGACCCCACAGAGTCAGAAGTCTGGCTGCATGTGAACAAAGCTAATGCAGGAGACGTCAGTGACCACTTAGAAGCTGCCTTTCATTAGTGACCAGCAGAGCAGAGTAAACACTAGTCAGGAAGCCAAACTAAAAGATAAAGAGGTCAACGAGAGGTTGGGTCAAGACGCTAAGGTCAAGAGGAAGAATGACCCAGAGCAGCCCACTCTAAAAGCCTTTGTCTCATCACAGGCTCCAGGGTTTGATCCACAAGTTCAGACAAATATTTTCCTCAGGTGTTGGATTTGAATCAGTTTGTAATGTTTTATATGTTGCAGAGAAAAAGAGAAAACGAAAATCCTAACTAAACTTAATTAGAAACTAATAACATATTTTTTAGGGTTTTTTTCACCCGGAAGAGCATTTGAAAACTAAAAATAAATGGGTCTTAAAATTGAACAGGGGGGCTGGGTCAGGAGCAGATAGATGGAACCTCCCTGTGAACGAAGATAAATGACGTGTAAAAGTCATGCATAAAGGCTAAAATTTTCTACGGCATCTATTGGGGAAATGTGGGTATTGCAGGGAAAGTCAGATGTATAATGATAATAAATAAATTATATAATTTGGAAAAGTTTGGCAGACCGGATTAAAAAGCTGAACGGGCCGCATCCAGCCCCCGGGCCTTAGTTTGCCTATGCCTGCTCTATTCTCACAGTGTGTCTCTGCCTCGTGTGCGTTTGTGTGAATCTTTTCTGAGAGTTATCGTCATTGATTTTGACTTTACAAAGACGACACTATTCATCGCTCTGTTTAACTTCCTGTCTTCACTGCTACTGTAGTATTCTGGAAAACCGTAGTATTCCTGGAGAGAAGACTTGAAATAGATGGCTCCTAACTTCCGAGTGAGGCTCGTCTGTGCTAACTGCTGGTTAATGGAAGATTGCCGGAAGCAACTGTCTGACTGGAGTGAGCAGTGCTTGGGTCCATGGTTGGACTTTGTTCTGCTCTGCGTTACCATGGTAACCATCCACACACTTGTAATCAGTTGGTTACAAAAAGTTGGTTACAGTATGTGTTTGTACGGGACAGTTCTGTTTGAATACACAGCCGTGCTGCTACAGCACTGTTGTCCACCTGTTTGACTGAGCCTCACACTGCAGGGCCAAACAGCAGAAGAAATGATATCCAATCACTGCAGCTCTGTCACACCTCCTACAGGTGGAAGCTCTTACAGTAGATTTGTCATCCACAGGCTCAGACCTGAGACCTGCAGCTACAGATCCAAACACACCACTGATGGACCTGTTTGCCTCAGTGATGTCAGCAGCTGTGACAGTGTTTCCATCACCTCACGCTGTGCACATTTTTCCACAACTTTCCGGGGCTCAAGCCGGGGAACAGGTAAGTCCGAAGAGACACAGAGGGGAAAGTTGTGAATTATGGAAAAGCAATTTTCATAAAACATAAGCCTTTGGCAACTCATTTGAACATTTGGTCCTGGGCTGTTGAAATATTGACGTCGGATGTGAATAGTGATGGGTCTGTCCAAAACAGAAGAAAGACAGATTATCTATTCATATACCCAAATATTCAGAAAGTATGAAATATGAGGTGCTTGTGCTGCTTTTCACAAAGTGCGCTAATAAATAATTGTGTGTCAATTTTGGTGGAAAAAGACTACAAGGAAAAACATGAGCTGGAGACAGAGAGAGACTGGCCTGGAAACACCGAGGTTGTTTTGAAAGAGCTTCTATCTTCACAGGTCGCTTTTCATCTTTCAGGTTTAATGGAAAAAAAAATCATAGAAAGGATGTACAAAACTCAGTAGAGTTTGCTTTGGACTAATGCACTTGACTTTTATTATTTACATATTATTTACATTTACAGTCGTATTTTCACCTGGTCTGTGTTTGTCTTTAAAGGTTATCTATTGGGACGACTGCATCAGAGGGAAGGAGAAACAGTTTGTGAATACTACATCCAAGAGATGATTGGTGGAGATTTTCAGCGGAAGACTGGGATTGGCTGGAATGTGGACTAAAAACTGATTAAGACTTGACTCTTAACTCAGAGTCCCAGCAGCAGCAGCCGCCTTCACAGTGATTTAGGATAGCTTCATACCAGCTGACCTTCATGGCGTCCTAAGACAGGCCTGTCGGTGTGTTGACTTCTACTACTATGCCTTTTAACCATTTCATTGTGTAGTACATGTTGGGTATTGGTCCTTCTTAATTATGTGTTGATGTAGTACTGAAAGAGTCTCCATTAGCCCCACAGTTTATGCTCCTGGGTTGCCTGCAAATGAATCAGGATAAACCTTCGTGGTTACTTCAGTGTTCAGTCCACTGCAGCCTCTAATGGGCTGAAGTTTTCAGCATCACATGACTTCCTGCCTCCAGGCAGTTCAGCCCTGAGGAGATTGCATTATTTTTTCCCTCTCAACAGGTATCGTACCCCAAGTGGTGGAGCTTCACACAGGGTCCTTGAACGCACCGTCCTTCTCCGTACGTACGATTCTTTCCATCACTTTCTCCATGCTGTGTCAGCAACTAAACCCAGAAAGCTGATGGTAAATGCAGCCAGCGAGCCTGCAAATTATTACCAGGGTCAGGATCAGTGCACAGGGAACAGGTTGTCAACACTGCATGTCTTTCAACGCTGCAGTTTTATCCAGTTTCCATCAACTGAGCATGTTTCCGAATCTCCTTCCTCCTCGTGTGTAAACATTTCTTTGTTTGCATGAACAGAGCGGTGTATTTAGGTGAAGCAGGGAGAGCTTGAGGTTGTAAATGACCAAGCTCGACCCCTTGCCCCCCCCCGGCCCCCATTACTACCAGAGGATAATGTACACCATGCGAGCTGAATGCTTTTGATTATGGAACATTCTGTTACTCAGATTGCACGGTTCTTGGCAAAAATGTTCCTTCAAACATCCTGCCATGAATCAAAAGCGTCCCTGAGTCCGTTTGGTTGCTCACAGATGTCTAAATCACTCTTTCATCCTGTTTATCTGAAACTTGACTTCTCATGTGGCTAAATTACAGCTCTATATGCAAAAGCTGAGATGGATGAGTTTGTTAACTTCTTTCCTCCTGAGGCGGTTTCAGGGATATGACATTTTGATCCCTTCCAGGAGGGAATCCATTTATTACCTGCTTTTTCTCCGCAGCGTTTACATTTAAAATATATTGATGTTGTAAACATGACAGCGGAGTGCAGAAACACACATTTCTCCTTTTTATTCTTTGTGTCACTGCTGCTCTCCCTCCTCCTCTCTGTTCACCTATCAACAGTAAAGAAACACACCAACTAACGCTGGTTAGCTGTGATTGATGGGCTCTGGTGGTCATGATGAAAGGAGGGCAGAGCCACCAGGGTCACTGCCCCTCCCCCCGCTCTCTCTGCCTCTTTATCTCTAACCACTCCACTTATTTAATGATTTACTGAGTTTTTATGGTCTCCTTCGGTTATTTACTTCTCAACAAAGTTAGGATGTAAGGTTTTATTAGTAAATACACAATATTAGACAGAGAATTTCAACTCTTGTTACATCAGAAACTTTCTCTTAAAAGATTTAGAGAAAACAACAGGAGGAAAGAACAGAAATTCACCTTGTGTTTTGATGTTGTCAGTGAGACAGTAAAAAATACTCAGTTCAAAATACAAACAGGTAATACAGTGTCAACATCACTGCATTACCAGGAAGATTGTTTATTGCTTTAACAGAGTATTTATTTTAAATTTAGGGGATGAAGGGAAAAGGAAGCAATTGCTGACGTTGTAAGGTAGCTTACCTTAATACTAGCAGTATTAGTAAGAATCAAATCTGCGCCAGTATTTTGCCTAACAATTTGACTTTAAAACTACAGAAGATTGTGCTATTCTTTAACAGGAGGGAAGAAACCCAGAACAGAATTCATATGAAAATAATTGAGTCACAGACCAGCAACTGCCACAGAGTTCTAAAAATATTTAAAGTAAATCTCCTTTAATTCAAGAAGAAAATCTAATTATTTTATATTTGTATGTGTTTTTATTAGTACGCGGGCCTTGAACGGGTCTCAGTTGAATCACTGAGCCTTACGTCACGACACTGTTGAAAATATTGATTTGTGTGTATTCTACTCAACGATCCTGTGCTTGTGCCAGCTGCACATGTTTTAGTCGATGTTGTTGACATGAATTTTGGAAGCACTGCAATAAAACTTGGAAATTCAGGACAGAGTGTTGGCAGAGAACATCGTATTTCATCAAACTGTTGCTGTTACAGCCTTGAGATTTCAGAGACATGTTTTGTTTTGACTTTGAATAAGTATTTTGTTTTCTACATACTAGAACAGATTAGTGTCCACAGCAGAATGTTGATGTTGTTGTATGTTGTGTACTGGTGTTACTACGTATTGAGTACGTGTTGGTGAGGTGTGTGAGGATGATTCATGTTGTTTTATGCAGACGTTTTTATTAGCTCCATTGCAGTAGCAGCTGCTCAGTTTCACACCCCAGCCTTCAGTAATATCCCTCCTGAATGAGTCCACTTCTTTCTACCATGATTACAATATCATGGCTATAATAACTCTAAATAGTATACAGGCATGTAGTACAACAGGTTTAGTACTGCTGTGGAACCCAGAGAAAAGAAATTCCAATAAGAACATTTCCTCAAGTATCTTTTCACCACAGACACAGATGAACATGTATCATCCTTTAATACACACAAATCCATGTGTTTTCTGTCCTTCAAAACAGTTACAAATCACTCATAAATGTATCTGTGCATAAAAACCCCCAAATATAATGTCCTCCAGTGTGTGTCTGACAGACATTGTGAGTTAAAAAAGAACATAATCTAAAATGTGTTTTGGTTTGTTAGCCTTTATCATCCAATCACAGGACATAAAAATGCTGATGTGATTGTTTGACTGTTCTCTGAAACATAGACATAAAAATGTTAAGAAGTGCAGCAAAATAAATTATATATATATATATGTGTGTGTGTGTGTATAATATATATATATAACTTTTTTTAATGTGGAAAAAAATACATTTAACTAAAATTGTTTGTGTATTGTTAGCCCTCCCAGTAGTACTAACGTGTTAGTGTTAGCAGTAGTGTTCAAGAGCCAGTGAGAAAATAAACTTTCCTGTTGCTGCTCATGCTGCTGCAGCTGATGATGATGGCTAAACAGTGAAGGATTTTGAAGGGCAGCCAGAAACACTATCTCCGACTGTTTTCCTGTGGGGCATTTCCCTCACAACAGCAAAGGCTTTGTAATCTGAGCTCAGCAGGTATGTTGATGGACCTCTGTGTGCGTCTCATCAACTGCACGGCAACACTGTTGAGATGGCAAGGGAGGAACGGGTGGAGGTGTTTGGGGGGGGGGGGGGGTCACATGCTAAAGCTGCATGGAACTGGGAAAATATACAGGATATACTAACGTTGTGTTCACGTGTATTTTTCTCAGTATAAAATCTGACACAGCGAGACGCTGAGAAGACACTTCCACTGTCTGGGTTTGAAATATTACAGTGGGAAAAATAACAACAGGTCTCACACAGTGTGATAAAGTTAGAAAAGATATTTCTGTTCAACCAGTATTGACTAGAGGAGGCAGAAAACAACAAATATAACACGTACGTAGGAGTATTTACACAAGAATACTTTACATTCTCGTCAATGAAACAGTCAACAGTCAACACTGGCACTTTAACATTTACACCTACGCAATGAAGCCAATGAACTTCTGCTGAGACAAATGTAAAAGACAGACATTTACCAGGTCTGAAAATGTTAGCTGTTCATTTATTTAAAGAGCAAACGCCAGTGTTAACAGCAGGACTAAAAAGACTGAAGATGTACAGCAGAGGTAATTAACTGATGAGTGAAGACACAGCTAATAGAGTCACAGAGGGGTGTTGATACAAAGTCGAGCTCACTGCTGTTAACACAAAAGGGCCGAGAGCCTGGTTCTGTAAATGTGGGCTCAGTGGCTGAGATGATATCCATTTATTACAAGCAGCCACCTGTTTTACTGTCAAACCCAGAGACAGAGCTTTGTAAGCAGCAGTGGGAAGTCCCTCAGGGATTCTCTCTTGGACCTCTTCATTTGTGTCACGCTGAGATGCTGCATGCTGCAGAAGTGGACACGTCTGGGGGGTTTTTCCTGTGCGGTCTTTACTCTGCTCATTAATCATTTTCTGCCAAACACTTCAGACATCTTCGCTTTGTATCATGAGCAACTTGTAGTCAACACACCCTACAGGTTGCTATCATTACAGCAGCAGGGAGACATGAGAGCAGATCGAGCTGAGACAGAGGGAAAGTCATCCAAAGGAAAGGAAACCACTAGGAATTAGAGGATATAAATCTCACATTAAGGATGGACCTTTTTATGAGCTACTCAGTGTTTCTTGCGTGCAATAGTCGGGAGAATAAATTTAATAAAGAGATTAGATCCTAAGTTTTATGCTGAATTTTTTAAGGTGCAAAAAGAGCAAAATATAGAGCCGGTTAAAATGTGCCTGACTGTGAAACTCTTTTATCAGTTTAAAGCAGATGCTGAGCTGCTTTCAGGAATTGTGTTGTCGATGCGAATGTGTCAGTCGTATCGTTGATTAAGAGGCGAGTAATCCATCTGAAATGGACGTTATAAGATCAGTGCACCGCCTGCTTCAGGCTGATTCCCTTGAATGAAATAAACCACATGAGAGGAGGCAGTCCCCCAGGCTCCACTGAGGACAGAAAGCACCAGAGGAAAGTCTGCCTGCTGGCAGCCCCAGGTTATTGCAGGCTCTCTAAAATAAACTAAATGCTTTCTCTTCAGCATGTGTGCTTCCAGAGACCAGGGTATAAAAAGTGGTAGACACAGGATTTTGCCGTCTTTTCAGTCTGTCGACAAAAGGTTAAAGGAAGTATTTGGTATGTGGGGTTTAATACAAACGACTGGCTTAGAAATGACAAAGGACTAGTCTGTAAATTAATCAGCAAAGAAGCAAAGTGTTATGAAACAAGACGTATTAACTCGTTGTTTGCATAAATGAAGGAGGAACTATCCTCATCTTCTAATGTAGCACAATCCAATTGGCTTATGTAAACGAAGCCATCTTCTGCATATAGAGCCATGTGACCTGTTCATCCGCTTCATGACTTTTTAATAAATCTATGGGAGATGGCGACATTTAAAGGACAAATTAAACTACATGTCAAAGAGTTCTCCTCATTTAAAACGTATTATACTACACCTGTGTTTTTCTTAGATTTTTTTTTTCACCTTAAATGTTCCACAAACTTTCTTTATTTCTAACCTCACCATTGAACCATCGCACAGATCCTCCCTTTGCTGTAAATGTTTTGCTTCTAATCCAGATGTCTGTCTGTCTGAATCTTTAAATGTGTCCTCTGTGTTTAGAGTAACCTTAACCTTGGTTGCTGCAGAGCACTGTACCTCAACGTGCGTTGATTTAAAATTGGCCGTTTTATAAAAAAACTAATAAAATCAACCCTTCCTTCAGATTATTGGCTCAGCAGCAGAGGATATAACAACCCGTCATTGAAAATTTTCTAATTCCACTTAAAACCACAAAAACACTGATACTCAGCACAGGTTTTTGTGCTGACGTGTGAAATCTAACACATTGTTATTTCCCGTTCCTCAGGATGTTGTTTTTTACCATTTAGTACATCATAATGGAAATTGCACACTGCTGTGAGGAGATTTGAGTAAACCACCAGGGACGATGGGTAAATGTTGACCTCAACCACTTAAAACTGCTAGAATAAACAGAAGCTTTCATTTGAGAACAGCCATAGCTTCCTGTCACTCACAAGATCCCGAGTCCGATCGCTCAGGTTACCGCGCTACTGTCAAATGTCATGTTTTACAACGGCTGAGTTTTTATTATGGGCCCTGAGGCTCCAACACAGTGGGCCTCAGTGTGGAATGTGTTCTGACACAGGTCAGTGTAGTGACACGTCGTATTGGGGAGACACTTATATCACGGTCAGCTCTCTACGGCAGCACAGACATGCCACTGTGGGTGTATGTTGTTCTTGGAAAAGAGCTGGGTTTGGATGTAGGAGGGTGAAGGGGTGTGATGGCTGCTGGGTCGCACCTCATCAGTCAGACCAACAGTCCAGAGGAGGGATTGTTTAAATTTGGCTGCGTGCTTCAGCCTGAGTTAAGTCCAGATGGTGGCTGAGAAGCTGAGAGATGCTCTCTCGCTCTGTTGATTGTTGGATTCAATTTCACATGACATCATGAAGGTTTTTCTGCTCCAGAACCAGTCAGGGGGAAAAGGACTCCACTGGTTAGTCTCCTATATTTATGACATGAGGTCAGAGAATGTGCTTCGGCTTACTTCATCAAAACTGTTTTGTTCACAGCAGGAGCAATTGTTTTACCTCCAGTCAAGCCTGTGGGCCCATTGTGAAAAAGACTGATGGATAAATATTTTATGTCACTCTTCTTAAAAAAAAC
>NW_007585111.1:234444-235773 GCF_000523025.1 Cynoglossus semilaevis | reverse complement strand
AAGTTTCTGTCAAAATACTGAAATAAGTAACAACCTTTTTCTTTCTGGCTACACTCAGTGGTTGTCAAATGTATGTGTTGACAGTTATATATATATGTATTGAAGTTTATACTGACCAAAATGATTATATAGTCAGGTAATAGAACTTGAAGTTTTCCCACTAATTCATTAAAGTCAGTCAAGAAAATACAACAAAATAAAGAAAAGACTGGAACATGTAGGTGTTTTGGTGGACTAAACATTTGAAAAGAAATGAGGAAGCTTCATTGGAATGAGGTGGTTTTCTGTGGAGTCTATTTCTACCCTCAGTATAATAATTCACAGCTGCATCAATTTTAGTAGAGCCATTAAAAGTTCCCCTGAAGTTTTTTTATTTCCCCTAACAGTGGAGTAAATGTCCAGCTGTCATTTAGAAAGGGTCAAACACAGTGTAACATTAACCAGAAAAATAGACTCCAATCACCATGTTTTTACAGTCGTATGGTGTCTTCAATCCCAGTAAATTATATATATATATATATATATATATATATACATATGTACATAATCATTTGGTAAAATGTTTTTTTTAATCCCAGGAGACAGATGTGCACACACAGTAACTATTCAATTTTACAGCCTGGCCTGTAGCGTGTAGTGTAATATCATATCATTCACATGCCTCAGCTCTTAATCATGAACTCATTGGCTGACTGTAGTGGAACAGCCCATAAGCCATAGATCTGGACAGAGACGGAGAACGGCCTCCATTCACACAAGACGACAGGATGTTTAAGTGGTCACACAGAGTCTCATTCATCATCATGGCTGCTGCCTTTAGTGGAGAGGAGCACATTTCCCCTTCCACTTCTCTCTGGAAGATGAACAGCTACGCCGCACGCCTACGACTCCCCCGCGTTTTATCGTTCCCTCTCCCTGTCTCTCCCTTTCCCCCTCTGATGGCTCTCCAACGTGAAGATGCTGGGTTTAAGCTGGAATCATTAGTATTGTTGCAGCAGGGTTGTTATTGACAGCTGCTATCATGTCCGTACATAGATTAAAGAAGTCTGGTGTCACTCTGTAGCTTCTATTTCTATACAGCACCCCGTATATTCAACTCTATTGATGCCTCCGTGGGGCTGTGTGTTACCCAGGAGCGTGTGGCTGAAAGTCCCCTGTAGTAATCCATATGTAACTGCTTCACACAATGTAATCTGGTCACAGTAGGAAAAAAACATCAGTGGTGAGCAGAGTGAATGCTGATAACCAACGTTGTTTGGCAGAAAATGAGTCCTATTCCCATCGGGGTGGCTGAAACCCAATGATAGCTTTTTTTTTCCACTGAGGCAA
>NW_007585111.1:217542-234391 GCF_000523025.1 Cynoglossus semilaevis | reverse complement strand
TGAATAATGCAGTTCTGTTTGCATTAAAAACTGTGGATTCCCCTTTTATTCTCCACTGTATAGAGTTTGTCATCCTCTAATATTCAATTCAGTTTATTTATATAGGACCACCCCGATAAAGGCGTGCCGTTCTCTGTCGTTTTGGAGCTCTGCACAACCGGTCTCTGCAGAGAAAACAAGAGTGAAAAGACTTCCCTCCTATTGAACACCAGGAACACCAAATATTGTTTATTCTTAACAAAAGAAATATGATAGAATTGTGCTGTAAAGAATGTGTTTTTCTGTTGCCTCATAACAAGAAGTCACCCGTCCCAAATCCCAGCTGGGACAGATGGACTTTTTGTGTTAGGATTTGTGTTTTTTCTATGTATAAACTGTATATTTATTTGCCCCCAAATAGTGAAATGCGGTATTGGTGTGTCAGGACACAGGGCAATAACAACACAGGTTGACCTGAACAGGAAACTCCAGCTTTAAGATCAGTGGAGACTCTTCAACTCTACGTGTGAATGTGTATGAATATAAAATGACAAATACTGTGTTTATTTTATTCTGAGGTTGAAGACTCTCACTGAAACCCCCGGGACTTTACCTACAGAAGTGTGCCTTCAGTGACTTATATAACGTTCATATTTATATTTAGACTGTCAAAATAAACTTCTTGTAAAATGACATTTTAAAGCATTAGCAGACGGGTGTGCAGCGCGTATCTTACAGTTAAACCCTCCATTCACTGATGTTGCTGTATTACTGTACACAGTTGATACACACTGCAGTAAAGAAGTATTATATCACCGCCTTAAAATACCACCTCAACTCAACTCCCAGTATATGTTTGTGGAGGCTGTAACTTCAGGTCAGAACAGCTTCACTGAGCACAGGGTAGGAAGTTGGTCTACGGTGGACAGGCTGACAGACACCTATGAGAAACAGTCCATGTCACATCAGTCGTCTGCCACTGCACAGAGGCTATTAGGGCGGAAATGAGTCTCTCAAAGCTACTCATCGTCATGCTTGTGTCCTAATTGGACAAAATGACTCATAATCACTTATCATCAAATCCAATTATCTCATCAGATCTCGGTGCTTGGATTGATTTTCATTGTGTAGTCAGCTAGAGTGTCCAGTCTGGTGATCTAGCCACCATCACTGAGTGTTACTGGTCTGAGCTGGTCTCTTTTTATAGCGTGTCAAAAAAAAATCATAATTTAACTTTTCTTTTTGTCTTTAAATGTATTTAAATGAAAATGACAGCAGCATCAGACACTGAATCATTCTGAACTTGTTGTCATCTTTAAAAAAGTACATAAAGCACAGTATCCCAGAAAGAAACGTGTCACAGAGCACTAACAACCTTCATTTATTTTCATATAAATCACCGTAGAGAGCCACATCATCATAGTTTATTTATACATTAGACTTTAGAGAGTACCTGTTAGCATAAACATACTGTATTGGCAGATAATAAAGTTCCTGAAATGAAACCCTTTGTAACCATTCTTCAAAAATGACTGTGGTGGACAGAGTGGACAGATTTGTGATCACTAAATGACTGGGGCTCTTGACTGATGGCTGCTGAGGTGTTAGAACGACACCAGGCGCCTGTGACTTGTTTTTTTGTCTGAGCCTGACCTCCGTATCTTCTCCCTCTTCTCTCTGCACCAACCCTAATGAATCATTCTGTAACGATGTCTGCTGATTGATGAATGACAGCCTGATGTTGTCTCTGCCTCTGTGCCGTGGAATATTTTTGTGGCTGCAAAGGGCCTCATAATACTGTGGTTTTCACTGACGGTCATTAATCAGGTGCAGCGTGCCCAAAAATATGAGAGGGCAAGGTTGTGTTTTTCTACTGATTTGTTTAATATGAGTGGATGTTCTTGTTGGAGTGCCTTTCTGTGTGAGTTTGAAGGGATCGGTCCAAGAAATCTTTTAGGATTGTGAACCATTGAAAATGAAGGTCGTTGCCTGTTTTCAGACGGATTTTACCATTCGCTCTGGCGATTGCTCTTGTGCCTCATGTGTTACTGTTCTTTTGTCCTCTGGAAAGACAGACGTACCCTACTAAGCCCCAGACCTTTCCCACCTGGCAAACCCGCCAGACACATGGCGTTGTGCCTTGGCACACGGCGTGTCCCTATGTCCCTGGCACATCCTCCGCCTGTAGCTGAACTGAGCTGGGAAGTGGGATCTTTCCAACTGGGTCTCCTCCGATCGTTGTGGTAATCTACCACCCTGGACACCCTGAGGGGGGCTTTTCCACCTGTTCAATGGGAGCCCAAAATGGACCCCTAGTGGCCTCTGTATGTCAACCGAAGCCTTACCATTCATTCACCACACTATCATGAATGAACATTGAATCATATAAGACAGAATATGGAAGCGCTGACCTCATTTCTGTTATTGAGAGGTCACAATGTTTTAGCTAAGGCCCAGTCCAGCTAGCTAAGCACTGCCAAGGATTAGGTAATCACAGTTTCATGAGCTGACCTCTTTCAGTGATTTAATATTATGTCCCTCAGGTGTGTTTTAGCCACATTTTTGACAACATCATGTGCAGTCAAACGTAGTTACACCGGCTAGTTAGCCAAAACTAGATAGAAAATGTAAGGCAAAGATTGCCAAAGTTAGGCCAAAGAGCTAGCTAAAGGTAACTAAAAAGTAGTTTAATACAGAAATAACTGCTAAAACTATTCAATAACTTCAATTTGATCCACAGTGTTACCAAAACATATTTTACATGAAACCATTGCATGCTGGCAGAAAGATTTGACGTAGAAAGTTATTCATCTTGGGAACTAGAAAGTCAGCATGTAGCAGATACAGATATGTGTCATGTCAGACACAGGAGCCACGTGTTAGCATCAACAGCTACTGTATTCTTTGACCCATTCTCTGCTGCTCAGGCCTTGTCACAGTCCAGTTGTGAGCCAGGATAGACTGTAGTGTCCAGTCTGTCTAATAAGACTTACTGCTGCTCAGGAACCATATTATCACATGGTGTAAAAGCAACAACGGCTGAAGCTGCTGGACAACTGCCATCACCTGAGCTGACTGCCTGGGAGAGTTCTTCACCAGCAGATATATCTTTCTTATAGCCATTTTATTATAAGTGCTAAAGTGTGAGTGGTAAATGGTCATTTTTCCTCCATTAAGATTTATTGGTACTAAATTAAAGTAGTTGCCAATACTTCTCTCCTCCAGAGAAGTATTTAACACTTTTATTTTTTATTATTAAGCTATACGTAGTTCTAAGAAAAGATTCTCTAAATATTCTCTTTGTAGTTTACACTGATGTTGAAGTAAAGTCTTCAAAATATGTTCCTAATGTTCCTTTCACCAGCATGAGTTACATGCTTTATAAAAACCTTTAAGTACAACGTGATTTTGGTCATCAAAATAAAAGATGTTGTGTTCTGTTCGACCCAATTTAGAACAGAAGGAACAGCGTCGTTCCCCAAGGTCCCGACACTAGAGAATTTAATTTTCCATCAAGTGATCCGGCATACAGCTCTGCCAAGCTCACTAAGTGTCATGAGATATGGCTTTAATTGGCACAAGTGCCATAGAAAATGTCAGCGGTAAAAGAGAGGCAGCGTACAGGCCGTGTTAAGGGTTTCGGTGACGGCCGCTCCGAGGATTCAGAGGAGAGTCCAGGTTGATTTCCTGTCGTTGCAGGAACATCATTATTTCCAACTCCAGTCACAGTAAAAGTACATTGAGTACCACAGTACTGGAATATTCTGAAAAAATAAATGCCTGATAATTACTAGATAGTGAATGGCTTTAATAATGAATAATTAATACACATTTTTACTGGGAGAATAGTTTGAACAGAAGGTCAGTTTTGTTGCCTTTTCTGAATTGTTAATGTTCATGGAGAGTAAGTATTGATCGCTCTAATTTCAGGCAGCTCATTTTCCTCCAGTTGCTAGGCTGAATAGATGGTGAGATCATTTCTCATCTGTGATAAGATGAGCGTTTTACAAAAATTAACACATTACAGCAGAGAAGACACTTAAAAAACAGAGTGTTTTTTTTTTCTTTTTCAAATACAAAATAAAAATCCTTGCTCTTCTCTATAATAACAATAAACACTTTGCAACAGGCAAGAACTAATGACGCAAAATCAGTAATAAGGAGGGCAGTATACAGCTAAAAAAAACAAAAAATAAATAAAAAGGATGTGTAAACCATTGTCTGGAAAATAATTTAGAGTAAAATAATGGGATCATAGTTTTGTAAAGGGGAGCTACAAACGCCTGTGGTTTGATTCCAGTTACCTACAGTCCGTGTGAACAATGAACCATCGCCATCCCTATCATTTGCCAATATCAGTATGCAGATCACCTGCTGTTGAGACCCCTGAATTTAAGAACAAGACAAAAATGATTGGTGAGAAAGGTTTTCACAAAGGCACTCCCATTAAAAGCTACAATTTCATTTCTCTAACGTTCAATGTATGTGATCAGAATTATAAATACACAGAGAACACCCACACACAGGCAGCAAGGTCTCGTTTTCATCTGTACCTGAACAGTGTAATGCTAGTAGTTTACCAGTAGGGCGATTTTTTAACAACAAAAAATCTTTTGCACTGTTTTTCATTTATCTTCCTCTGGTTTTTCCTATTATTATTATTATTGTTATTATTATTATTAGCGTTTCTAAGCCAAAGTTTTCTCCGTCCGCCTTTCCTGCTTTTCATGTCCAGAACAGCGTGTCGTCCATCCATGCATGATTTATTCCTACAGGGAACATGAAGGGATTTCTTAACAATTCCACTTCATTTGCAAGGATGATGCCGCTGTTTAATTCTTCCATAAACAACCAACTCTGTATCTCCTTATCGCAAAGTGTGAACCTACAGAATCCCAGCCTCATTCTTGCACCATCAAAGCCCAGGCCACAGAAACACTTCATTTCATACAGCAGCTGGTGTCAAAATGTGCTTTAATTATCATGTCACACATAAACGGCGAGTATCGCAGCGTGTCTGTTCACCGTCAGATCATATGATAATGATCCTCGCTTTACAGCTGGAGTGGACATGTTTTTGGCTTCAACCTGTGGTTATGAATTTAAAAATGACTGAATGCTTATTTGTGATAGGGCAGAACCCAACATTCTTCGTTACCTGCCGTGTTTGGTTTCATTACATTTGCTCTTGTTCCACAGGGAAAATGTTTATCTGGAGAAATAGTGATCACAATGTGTACCACGTAACACACAGGGGTGTAACACAACACCTGCTCTAAAGCACCGCCAGTAAAGTCCTTAATATTCACAGAAAAACACTGTGTGTTTTCTGGTTGAATTGAACAAAACTTTCTAAAATGCCTCGATAAATGTTTAAAGGTTTTCCAAAAGATACCTAGAAGTTTGTTAGAAAGGTGGCTGAAGGCTTTTCTGAGACAAATATTATTTGTAGTTTGAATAATAATAATAATAATAATGTGGTCTGCATTGCTGTGTGCAGTAATGACCCATGCAGGGAGGTGTTGCAGGAGCAGATTTGAAGGTGCTACCCCGTTAACAAGGAGTCTGTTGAGACAAGCTGTGAGCATCGACACTCGAAAGATGTGTCATTTTAAGCAGAGCTTAATCACAGCAGACAGTTGGTGATCTGTATCTCATTCATTTTATTGTTGTAGGCACTGGCATTAGAAAAGACTGTTTTAAAAGACTGTAAAGAAGAACAAATCCACAGTGATTGTAATTTTCACTTAATATATACATTTGTTTTTCACCCTAAACTCGAGGACAGTTGCACAAACTCGCAAAGAGCTGCTGATAATAATAATAATAATTTTCATATCTAACTTCACAACACAATCAATACTGGTATAATACCAGTGTGTGGGAGAGTTTCAGTTGCCACGACAGATCTGAGCACAACAAAACACAAAGTATTATTTTGGACCAGCAAAGTCTGTCCAAGTCATTCTTTTTTAAACAGCCTTGGATTTGTAAGAACAAAATAACAGGCAATGCTGGGGATTGTGAACACTGTGGTTGGCCAAGGAAACTGAGACAGAAACAAAAAGAAAATCACGATTACTTTCAGTCAAAAAAACAATATCATTAAGAAATATCTTAGAGGCAAAGATAAACAAGGATCTCTGGCTGGGACAACATTAAAACACTGGCATCGCTTACTTTTTGAATTAGTCGTTCAAAAAATAATATAAAATAAAATAATAATGCTGATATAAACAAGTCATTAAACACTAGTGCTCATTTTGTATTATCATTTTCATTTTAACTTGATCACTTGAATTGAGTTCCTGTAATCTGTCATCACAGGTCTAATCTGCTTCTAATCCATTTCTTCTTTGGGTTTAAATAGTAGCTTTGGGTTGCATTACTGCCACCCTGTGGCTCCAAATATTTCAAGTGTTTCTCCATGTTGCCTCTGTAACTTTTTCCAAACAAAACCTTGTAATCATCTTTTAATTTCATGCTGTCACATACATTGTTCAGGTCTCAAAGGACGCTTCAAAAACAAAGCAGTATAGAAATCAGCAAACATCACCAGTGGTACATTTCTTGACAAATGTGACTGCAGATAGCAGAAGTTTTATGTCCATCTGGTGAATCATCTATTGTTCAGATACAGGTGATTGCACATGCAAATGACCGTGGCGTCGTTTCTTCCTTCCTTTGGAGAACAAAGGATGAACTATCCATCATGGAAAACAACCCTGACTAACCCTGGGCTGCGTGGACTACACGCAGAGTAAATCTCTGGAGGATATATTTCAGACATAATGAGAAAGAAACATTGGGGGTAAACAAATCGACTTTTTTCAGGCAGGAAGGCCTAATTACAGGGTAAGAATAAATAACTATCGGAGAGGAGACAAGAACATTAGAGTAATTCATTGTAATCGGTCAGGGAGATAATGTGTCACGTCTCATGATGGGTTCACGGTGAGGATTGTTGGACGTCCACCTTCACTGCTGTGACAACAACAGGATGTTCTTCTGTGGATGTTTGGACTTGACGTCCCATCATGGCATTCTTCTAAATCTTTACATGCCTGGAACTCATTTCAGGGATCAGCTCAGGTTCACGTCGCTCTGTGGTAAACTTAAACTCACTTTTACTACAGTGAGCTCTTGGACACAGTTAGGTGGAGGCGACACTGACAAGCCTCAGAATTATCTGCTGCAAAAATACCACAGCAGAACAGTGTGGCTGGGTGTGTCTGACCCCGGTGTCACGGTACAGGAACTGAGACGAGTGATTTCACTTGTATAAATGTCCTAAAGGAAAATAAATCCAGGGACTCACATCGTGAGAGATGGATGAATCTCTGCTCTGTCATATGATCTTTGGTTTTCTCAGGTCCTGTTTATTTTAGGACTTCCTTTATTTAGTCTGCCCACCTAACCTCAAACCATCTTCCGCTGCTGTGACTGTGTTTCCCAGAGGTGCTTTGCAGTCATAGGTCAACGTACTGTATGTACTCACATGATTGCAGCCACACCTGCTGCTGGAAACACGTCATGTGATTTTTTTTTGCTGAACTTTGTGACCTTCACTGTGTTTTCACTGGTCTGAAATGCAAAATAGAGCTCATAATAATACAAATATATACTGTAGTAATCCCCATGTTGTAATTATGAAGTCAGAATGTATATATTTTAAATTATATTTTTAGAGACAGCTGCATTATCAAAACACAATTCTTCAAGGTACTGCAGGAGATTGTGATTTTTTTTCCTTTTTTTACATATATTTTATTTAACATAAACATATTTTATATGAGCCTGTAAATCAGTGGTTATCAACTGGTGGCCCGCAGGCTAAATCCAGCCCACTAATCTGTCCAATGCAGCCCCTGACTCTCCACATCTCTGTCTGTTTGGCCATCCGCAGCTTGAAAAACATTTTCTTCAGGAGTGACCAGATTGTATAATATTTCTTGAAAGAAACATGTCTGTCCGTTGTGCAGTTTGTTGATGAATTTTGAACGACAGGGTTGAGGTGTTTCAGACACGAGGTGATTGTAAATAGCAGACATACTGGACTAAGTATGTTGATCTGAAGCTGCTGGACAGGAATTAAAAGGCAGATGGTAAAAGGAGCAGCCTTAGAGAACAGTATTATAAAAGGTCAAATGTCACTCATGTTATGTCACACTACTCTGTCATACTGCATATTCAAAACTAATTCATGAAGTGTAAATAACCCCTGATACTGCAAATGGTGTTTTGGCACCGACTCATCTGCCTCACTGTTGTAATACATTCATGCACATCATGACAGATGAGGAGGAGGAGTGGAAGAAAAAGCCAAACTTGAATATTCCCCTCTCTGTAATCGTTTCAATCTGTTCTGCCAGAACAGATTGCAGTATTTTTCTTCCCTGTTGGAACACTGTGCATTTCTACTCCCTCCCTCTCCGCTCCCTCACTCCTCCTCTCCCTTTTCCCATTATTGCAATATGGCTCTTTCCATTTCATTGTCAGTCAGGGCCGCACTGCTGCAGCACAGACTCGTTACATTCTGCTGAGCCCTCTGGCCACTTCACTCCTCAAGGTGTGTGATCATCTATCATGGGAAAAAAAACATTGCACTGCACCTGTGTGGTCACAGGATTCGTCTTCAACTGAAAATGTGAGGATAAGCAGAGGAAATGTGCTAGTAAAATTGGCCGCCTTCTATCAGAATGAAACTCTGGGGGAACTACTTCACACTTTGTCAGTTCAAATTGAGAGTATTATTTTCTACTCAGAGGGCACGGAGCCTGCAAGATTAGGTGCTGCCTCTTGTTTTGTATTTTCTAGTGATCCCTTAGTCCTGTTTAGGGAGTTGCTGCTGCTGCTGATTGGTTAAATTCCCCTTTAAGGGGCCGTGGCAATTCCAACAACAACGGTCGACCTTCTCTGGCAGGAAGAAGGTTCTCAACCACAGGAGTGGGACTGAGAGGGGAGGTGGGAGGTGAGCCAGGAGGGAGGCAGTTTGTGGTTGTGCATCTTGGGACGTCTGCATGTGTTGCCCAGACGGTGCCTTCAGTAACTTCTCCTCATCTCAGTGGCGCTCATTACACCTGAAGCCAAGCCATTTGTTCAGGACAGCAGTATAAAACAAAGCAGGCCCATCTGGAGAGGGGGCAGGAGAGTGGCAGGGAATTGATGACCCTCTGTACAACACTGTGGACACTACTTTTTAGTGGGTTGTGATTTTAACTCCTTTCTTTCCTACAATTATTTCGGCACATTTCAGATTAAAATGTGTCATATTCAAGGGTTTCAAAACAAATCTCTAAACATTTACCCACCGTAAAATTTCAGCCTCCTCCACAGTTGGTTTCTTTTAACATCTCTCAGTCCCTGTATCCCTGGGAGAATCCACACTGCATCAACTATTCATTCTGAAGCTTCTGTTTATGCTGCTTACATTTTTAGACCATAGTCTTTTTGAGCAGCAGGCTCCCGCTGTGATGTTCCGGCTGAGTCTGCCTTCACATGATGGGATCTTGACACAGAATAGGAAAGATGGCGTTGCATTTTTTTCGTTATGAAATTAGTTCTAAAAGTCTGTTCAGGCTCATGCTCTTGTGTAAATGCCTGTCCTCTCCGTAGGGCTTCTTTCCTGCACATGTATGGCTTCAAACTGCGGGAACGCTACATATGTAGTGAATGAGCAGCGATAAAAAATCAGTCTGGTCTGTGAAGTAGACACAAACGCTTTAATTCGCCTGAGTCACAGCAGGGCGACCAGATTTATCCGGGTCAGAGCTGTTGAACTTAATGACTTTGATTTGAATTTCTCTACCTTTCATTAGAAGCCATTGACATTTCAAGTGCACCTGTACGCTCTCGTAGCAGGCTAACCTTTAGAAGGGAGAGTAATGTTTCTTTTCTGAGGAGACAAAAGCCAGGACAAATGCTGCCACAATGACAAACCTTTCCCCTGTAGTCAGCTTTACAAGCCTCCCCAGACTAGGCTAACTAATGAGGAGGGAATAAAAAGCACCAAAGAGCACAGACAGAGGGAGAGGCAACCAAGCCACTGGAAGACAAGTACTTTGTTCGCAGAAGAAATGCATAATAATTCTTTCTGCACTATTCTATTTGACAGAACATTGATGTCAAATGGTTGTTTATCAGGGTTTGCGTGCCTATGAGCAAACAAGCACCATTCTTAGCAGCATCAGGCCATCAAATACAACAGAAGACACAGGAATCTTCTCTGCTTTCAAAAATGTTTATTTTTCATTTTTTTAATTATTTTTTCATTAATATCAACGTTTTAACAAAAACTTAAAATGACCAAACTTTTATATATTTTTTGAGCATTCTTAACAGTGATGTTTGACAGAAGGATTTAGCACCGACCACTTAAGACGTCGACGATTACAGATGTTATTAGTGTGAGGATAAGAGAGAAACTTTGTCCCGTCCATGACTCCTGACATCAGTCGGACCGCGGCGGCTGCAGCAGACTGTGTGCCATTGTTCAGCTGCTCACCATGAGCTAATTAGACCAATGATTAGCAGTGCCCAGGAGGAGAGTGTTGACATGTGTGTGTGCTGAGCTGTGCCAACCCCTGATAATGTGCCCAGGTAAATACATGTATGACAAGTGGGAGTGTGTGGGGAGGTGGGGGAAGGGGGTGAGGACGGCTGGTTCCTGCTCCAATAAAATATTGTCCTGTGAGCAGAGGACAGGTGAGAGAGCTACAGGAGGACAGGTGCTGCTGCCATCTTTAGCTCCGGGTTTGAGCCAGGTACACAACAGCTGTTTTGACCATGAATAAATACACACACAGAGAGAGAGAGAGAGAGAGAGAGAGAGAGAGAGAGATTGGCCGAGCAATTCGAGTTCCTTTCCCAAGTATTTGTGCTGTGTAACCAAAATTAAAGTCTGTAGACCTTTGGGTTAATGTTGATAACCACACAGCATGTAGCTTCCTTTCCCTCCCCTGCAGGGGGCACTGTAAAGACAGTTTTTAACTTTTTCAAGAAGAACTTTGTTTGTTTTTTAACTTGCAATTATAAATCTCCTCAATCTCCTTTCTTGTTTTTCATGTTGGCCTTCTTAATTACTCTTCTTTGTTCTTCTCGCTTTTATTATCTTTTCTTTTTCCTTCTTGCTCCTCATCTTTTTTTTATTTTATATTTTCGTCTCTTCTTTTTTTCCTTCTTCTAAAAAACTTTTTTTTTAAGTAGAACTTTGTTTATAGGCTACTAAACCTGCTGAAACTCATGGGTTCTCTCCCATTAGATATTTTTATTTCAATTCTAAGTTTTATTAGTATGACATTGAGCCAAAGAAATTATAGCAGGCACCCCCCCCCCCCCCCCCACCCCCCCCCCCCCCCCCACCCCCCCCCCCCCCCCACACACACACACACACACACAGCTCTTATGTGACATTTAGAGTGTGAACAATCCTTAGGATGGACCAAATGCCATACTTAAGACTGTTTATCCAGCTTTGCCATGAGCTGAGCCTCTTGCGTCCTAATCCTGTTACAAATAAGATCAAGTCCATGTTGTGGGATCACATTGAACTCAATGCCAGTATTGAAATTCCACACCAGAGATTGAATCAGAGCATCAGGAATCATTAAATATAGGAGACTCATTGATAACCTGAAAGAATTATGAAAAATTAATAACATGATACTTGAATATCAAGGGTTTAGAATGAGCGTGAAAATGAATGAGTATATAAAGTTTCTGTGTGCGATGTGAGAAAGAAGAGAGAAATGGGATTCTCTTTAATCTGCAGATTTTTTTTTCCTCTGAGCACATTAATGGCTCTTTGAAAACACGTGTTCATGGAATGCATTATTGCACGCTGATGCTGTAATATACTGTACATATGGTCGCTGCTTTTAAAAGGGTTCAAAAATATTTAGAAACGTTTGAAATATTACACTTAACAGCTGCTTCCACTGCAACTTAATCCACCACCCTCTCACTGCAGTAATCTGGGTCTGTTTCCTCATCGTGCATGGTTGCCACTAAGGCTGCTGGAGTCATGATGTGAGCATCATTTTAATGTCAGAGGTTTGGAGTGACCTTGTTCTTAAATCTATGAGGAATATGTTCCCAGGATACAGGTAGTGGAGAGGAAGAGGAGAAGATGGAGGCAGGATGAGAATTAGAAGTGATTCTGAGTCCAGCTGTGTGCATGTACACACCATAATTGGCAATAAGATGGGATCTGACTTCAACAGGCAGCGATACGTTGCTTCATTATAAAAAGCTAATGTTGTGGTTCCTCACCAGGAGGAAATCTGTCTTATGGAAAACTAAAAATAAAAAGAGCCCAGCTGGACTGTGTGTTGTCAATACTGCATATATTAAATCTAACTTCACATATATGTCATGTATAAATGCATCACAGGCTGTTAATGGTACAAAAACATGTCACAGTGTTTTCTATAAATAGAGGAATGTCAGCCTTTGCTTTATTTTAATACCAACTGCAGAAATTTCTCATATTTTTTTTACAACACATGTAAGAAGTTGAAGTATTTCATTTTACCACTAATTCTGTTGGTACAGTAGTAGGAGCTGCAGCCAATCACAGCAGTCATTGGGTTGGCTGTGCAGGACACTCTCACTAGTTTCATTCTGTAAAATCACATGCCTGCGTATAGACACAGGCAACCTGCACACACACACACACATAAGGTTCAACCTCCATAACCAAAGGTCATCAGTTAAAGCTGGGGCGCAAACCTGTCATCTTCCTCCTAGCCACCTCCATAACCAAAGGTCATCAGTTAACGCCGGGGCCCAAACCTGTCATCTTCCTCCTAGCCACATAATCGTCTTTTTTCCACTTTATGTCCAGAGCAGATCTTTCCTACGCTCTGTTGAATCACCACAGCTTACATTAGTCACAGCAGCAAAACTTAACAAGATGCTGTAGCGTTACCACATGACCTGGATGACCTGGAGGACGCAAGCTTTCAGCAGTTTCTTCAATGTTCAACTTAAGAAATGTTTAACTAGAAAAAATGTATAACAAGCAGCTGGAAGTCATGGTACATCCATAACTTCTAGCTGCTTGTTATACATTTTTACAAAATGTAAAATGAGAGCTGCAGACAATATAATCCCAATCTGTATGTGTAAACAACAATCTTATTGCCAAAAGCAACAGTGCTAACCACTACATCACCAAGTGGCCCCGTGTGTATTAATTACAACAGATTACTGTTAAATGTGCAGTTGGTCACGGCTCCTCTGAATACAGGGCTCGTTGTAAAAAAAAAAAGGTTGTTTTTATTGCTGTCATTAGTTCATTCGTTTTTATGATTGTCACGTGTGCCTACGAGCACTGCGGAATTTACAGATAACACACTGCATCATTAATGCCTTCTCCTCCGCCGTCCTGCCGATCTGTGCACACTGCTGTGTGACCTCATTTCCTCAGGATTCTGATTGTAGAGAGTTGACCAAGTTTGTACCGAGGGGTTGGAAGGACGTTCTGTTCTGTTATTCTGCTGCCTATTAGGAGTCTCGTTTTGTTTGGAAAATACATTAGAGGCTTTGACTGATTGTTTTAGTATCAGAATGGCAGGAGTAGAGAAATAAGGTGAACAAAGGGAGACAGAAAAACAATGTTGGCACAAGGGCGCGAGCCTTGAGGCTCACTCTGCACTCAGTGAAGCACACAGACGGCATCATTAGTAAGAGGGAAAATATTGGTTTGAGGACAGGACCAGTGCTGTGGCACAGACCCCAAACAAAAGATACTCTGCTGTTGCCCCAGGGGTAGAAAATGGGTCTAGAGGTCATGATTAATATGCCAGGGTTTACCCCAACCAGTGGGGGGAGCTGTTACTGCATCTGAGTGCAGGATTGAGCAACATGTACTTATTTCATTCTGTTTCCTTTAGTCCTAGTCCTGGATAAGAATAAAAAGACTGTTTTTATTACATTCCTCCTCCTGTTCTATTTTACCATTTCTTCTCCATACACTCAATAAAACACTGTTTATTTTCTCTTTCCCCACCCTCTGGCCTGTAACAATTTTCTTTAATAAAACGTATCATCCCAGAGATTCTTATGAGTGACCTAAAACTTCAGACACCCAATCCTGTCTCCTGGCTGTTTTCCCCGTCTCAGATGTGTTCGGCTTTTGTATGTGTTTGGATTTCTGTAAAAAAAAAAAAAAAAGGACTTTATTTTATTGAATCTGGGGCCGGGTATAAACTGTTTATAAAAGCAGCAGTCAGCAATGAGTCACAGAAATGTGCTCTTGATCTTTGGTCCAAGAATTTGAATCATATTATTCAGGCACATTTATTGAAGTTATTCATTACCTCCACCTCAAGTGAACTAATAGTTCCAGATTAATCTCAGTCTATCAACCTGCAGAGGGTAAACACAAGTGAATTCAGTTTGTCTGGTTTCAATTTATATGCTAAGCGCAGTCTAATCAACTTTAACGGACCAGGTTCAAAACACCTGATGAACAACAGTCAATACTGTAATTAAACAACGCTTGTAGGTCAAGAAGGTGTTGATTCAAATTTGAAAATGAATAAACAAAATCAATAGCGGTCGCAGTCTTCGTGTTTCTAATACCAAGATGATTTTTTAATTATCTGTGCATAACTTTATTAAAGGAGCTAGTTAATGTTAAATGCATTATAATTCACTGTCATCATCATAATGACTGACTGAACGTGACATTGTGTTTTATTTCATTTCAAGTTTATATTATTTGTCCTGTAAGAAGAAGTCTCATTTTTGTACGTACGTTTTTTTCATTCAAACCACTGTACCGCAGAGAACTACATTATTTTTGTGGCGCTCTGGTCCGTACATGTTCTCCCTGTGCGTCAGGGGTTCTCCAGGTACTCTGGTTTGCTATAATAGTTCCAAAAACATTCAGGACCTGATGACCTTTTCCCTCTAGATTGACTATAGATGTGTAAATGAGCGTGGGTGATTGTTTGTTTCTAAATGTTTCCTGTGTGAACCAATGTGTGAATTGACAGAGAATATTCTAACTATAAAAAATGCATTTACCCAGGAAATGAGTCAGAGGAAGTTTCAGTGAACTAGAAGTTTCCAAACATTTATTAACTTTGAATCCATGCTTTTAAAATATGAAATGAAAGTTTTGTTAGCCTAAGATGAAGTAACATTTATGATTTTGTAAAATTAAGAATTTTCTAAAGTTAAATTCCATTTAGATGAAATATGTGGTAAAACACAGCCAGGAACAAGCTGCTGTGGTTTTATTTTAAAAAACAAAAAACCCCAATCACAACGGTGCACAGACGAGGACTGAAATCCTCCACCATGTCTTTGCTGTAGCCTGAGCTGGCAGCAGTCGGCAGTCTGGATCCTAACTTCCGTCTCACTCCACACCCTGTTTTCCGGGGAGCCTGTGGAGATCCAGCCCAGCTCCACACACACACACGCTGCTCTGCTCCGCTCCGCTCCTCTGTCCGTCAGCAGTGAGCTGGCCACGGCGTACACTTCCCTCTTTCCTACTCGGATCTGATCTTTTCTCCACTCTTTAAGGCACGTCGGAGCGGCGGAGTCGAGCGGTTTCGGGTTCAGTCGCCCACAAATGTGTTGAGGTGTTTGCGCTGCGCCTCCGTGGCCATGGATTGATTGGAGTGTTTCCTCTGCGACCTCTGTCTCGACTAAGTTGAGAGCACAGTGTGTGTAATAACCTGCGGCTTTCTCTCTCTCCAGCTACATGTTCCATCCGGCTACTTTAAAAACTACCTGGCTCCGTTTCGTTCTGCACCGTTTTGTACTTTGAACTTTTTTTTCTAAGCCTGGTGCATATTAAATTAGGAGATCGGGGGTTGAGGATTTATTTTGTGGACGCTCCTCCAGGATTCCTGAATCCTGCAAAGATTTATTTTTGAAAAGTGATGGCCGAGCGGGGAGCTCTGTCGCTCCTCTCTCTTCTCTGTCTCACCATCCTCTACACGGCGTCCACAGCGGCAAAGCATGCCGATAAAGGTAAGAAAACAACACTTTATTGTCATTCTATACTATTACGCACACTTCAGTCTTGGTAGAACATTCGATCCCGACTTGGGTGGAAATAAACCGGCAGCGGCGCACGGAACGCGCTCTGCTGCTCTGATAAAGACAGACATGAAGCCATGACAGCTAATTGTGCAGCGTTCAGGTCAGCTCCTCCTTCGGTCTTTAGACAAGTTTAAAAGTAGACCACTTTTTCCACAACAGGCTCACTGTCAACTCCGTGAGCCAGCAGAAGCTGTGGAGCAACATGCTTTTTCTCCTCATTTTTCCTTTGTCTCCAGTGGAGTCCAGGCTGCCGTGTGCCTCCCAAACCATTCACAGACATGAGGCAGCAGCAGCAGAGTAGTTCAACAACAAACGTGTGTCTGCAGCTCTATAACATGTATGTTATGTCCACCTGGCTGCGTGCATGTGTCTGTCCGTATCTGTGGACATGCACGCGGATAGATGTGAGAAATGACACCAAGCAAAGGGTCATTAGTGGTGGTGTCAGGTAATCAGGCTGCTTCATCAGTCCAAACAGACGTCTCATTACCTGGCCGTCAATACACGTTGAGCTGATGGATAAACACAACCCCATTCATTTTTTCCTGTTAATTGTTTTATTTTGTTGTTGTCTCAGCACTGCGTCCTGCACAACAACTACAGTTAGAGGATGTGTTAAAAATGGTCAGTTTCACCATTCATCTGGCCCTGATAGGTATCAGAACAAATGTCCAATGTATTTATTAATTAGCTGTGCTGGGGACACTGAACACTGAAGACACCTGTGAATTCTTAGAAATTAGAAAACCACTTGTTAAACAGAAATATTCCACACCTGTGGTGAGATCTTGTTGGTGCTGCACATGAGAAT
>NW_007585111.1:129251-216435 GCF_000523025.1 Cynoglossus semilaevis | reverse complement strand
GAAATATCATGGTTCATATCATTAGGTTAAAGAGTATTTTATGTTAAAGTGATTTCTACAGAATTTCCATTTCTACCCCGAGAGCTCCTCTGAGCTTTGGTCATTACCAGGTTTTCATGTGTTGCAATTGCAAGGTAATGTTGATGTACTGTTATGTGAGGCAGTGGTGGCCTAGTGGTAAAGGAAGCGGACTTCGGTCCGGAAGGCCCCAGGTTCGAATCCACCAACTGCCAGGTTACCGCTGAGATGCACCTCAGTCCTCAAGCACTGCTCCCCGGGCGCTGACCACGGCTGCCCACTGTTCACTTTGGTGATGGGTAAATGAACCCAGGGTAAATTTCGTTGTGCTGTGCTGTGTCACAATGACAAATAAAGATAAGTGTAAGATAAATGTTATGTGTTCCTCTGCCGGTGGACTGTTTGGAGAAATGTTGTTGTACTGTGAAAGAGTTTAAAGACTGTATTAGCATGTTTTCTGTATTCAGTGTGTTGAAGTTATTTTACAGGCAACAGTTTTTAAGGAACAATGAAATCCTTCTTTCTTTATATGTTTGCCTTATATTAAGGAACAATGAAATCCTTCTTTCTTACAGTGACCTTATATGTTTGCACCATGGTAAATGATTAGCTTGTTATGTGTCTCAGTACAGACGTGGTCTATGTACATAAAGCAAACCTTGGCTGATATCTCGGTGCAGTGATTTTTTTTTTTTTGCTGTGTTCGTTGTTCTTCAAGTCTTGGTTTTATATCCGTTTCACTGAAAAAGTCTGGATGTCTGCAGTTCACAGTCAGATAAATGTCTCCAAAGCACAATCCTTAATCTGCAAAGGTAGAGTAAAACTTAACATGTTTGCCATGATAGTGTGTGCCCCCATCAACAGGCTGTCCAAGTAGAGGTCTCTAATGTTGTAGAAGAGACTTCTTTTCAGTTCAAGGTGTTGAAATGATGGTGGAAATACACGTAGATTCTGGAATCATCTGTAGGTCATGGTTGTAGTTGCTGCGTTGAAATCGTGCATTGTGCTTAACACAACAACCAACCACCGCCAATGAAGTCCTTATGTCATTATTGTGTCTCAGATGCACTGGATAACGTGTGTGGGGGGTTAAAAAGGAAGCTGTGTTCCATGCTGTTGGAGTGCACACAGCTCAGCTTTTATCACTCTCCAGATCGTGTCACAGTCCTTTATCATTCATGCTGGCAGGCGTTATCAAACATGACGGCATGTGGTTCTGCAAACTGCAAATACAGCTATGTGTTGCTCAATAATTCCCAGTTCTCCCCATGGTTGTTCAGATATGCAAGAAGAAAGCAAGTTACGTAAAGGCCCATTGTTATTGTTATTTTGCATGTTAAAGATAATAGATGTGTAAAGTTTAGCCCTGGGAGCATGAAGCTCTGTGAGCTGCGGGGGTCTCCTGCCTGATGACATGTCATCTTCCTGGATCAGAAGTGTCTTTGCAGTAGTGTAAAGAAACTGTGGGTGTGTGTATGTGTGAATGAGGGAGAAACACTCCTGGGTTTGCTGAGATCAGTACAAAAGGGAGAGATGGGGGCTGGGTGAAACAGGCTGACTGTCTGGAAAGTAATAAAACCAGGAGATTAAGGGGACCAGGGAGTTCCTTTGGGACCTTTGATTGATTCCAGAGAATTGGAATGGGACCCTCATGCAGAGCTAGTCTCAAATTACTAATTGTGGGGTCCCCTTCTCCCAAAATATCTGTTTATTCAAAGCACATTTCTCTTGAGGTCCTGACTGTGGTCAAAACGTATCTTTGTGGAAGTAGACAGAGTCAGAGCAGCCTTAACTTATGAAGTTTCTGTCTGTCATTGGGGACAGAATGAAAGAAATGTCCTCACATTTATCCAGACCACTGAGATTCCTCACCACTTCCTCTTTCAAACCGCTGTGAAGTTGTTAGAACTTTTGAAAATGCACCACAAGTTTTTTGTAAACAAGTCCGTGTTAGATTAGTGGAAAAGGCCATTCAGGCTCTATCTTATCTCTGTAATCCTGCTGGGAGAGAATTTTGTGCTGATTGTATCCCAGAGGACAATGGAAATACCTTTGTGAGACGTGTAAACATTTGGCAACCCTGTCTGCTCTAACAGACCCCTCTCAGAGGTTTTATCCCCACAGACCACCTTAGATGCAGCACTGCTTTTTTAAAAAAAACTCTGCTCCTGACAGAGCCATGTACACCTCAGGTTTATCTTGACTTTTATAAATGCTCAAGCATACGTTTAAGACACTAAATGGAAAATTCATCAACAGAATTTTCAGCTTAAAATAGCAGCACATCGGTCTGAAAGGACATACGTCATACAGTGCCACCTGCTGTCTGCGCTGCATAGAGTATGCTGATCATTTATTTATGGACTCATAAAGTCCTAATGACCTCCATTCACTGACAGACAGATAATTGTGAGCATGTCCAAGTGTTGGATTCACATTATTCTTTTATTAAACCGTCAGGATCTCCTCCTGTGTTAGAAGCCTGTGTGACCAGTAGATGAAGCTCATTGTTTAAAAAACAAAACAAAAGAAGAAAACCTGTTTCAGCAGCAGAGTTAGCCGTGGTTTGTGGGGCCGATGATTGACCCCAATCATTGCAATAATTTAGGCTCAGCACCACAACAGTTTATCACATGTAATTGGCAGAGGGAGAGAGTGGATCAATACTGTCTGAATGGATGGAATGACATCTGCTGTTGCAGCTTTTTTAGATTGCTAGAGGTCACTTCTCTGAGCTATGGTGAGCAAAGGGGTGGCTAAAGGCTTTTAGCACTAATGGAGAATTCTTAAGAACATGGAGGAGGCATATCTGAAACAAGTCCCACTTTTGGTCCAACTAAACTTCTATTATAGGCCCTATGTGAACCCAACGCTGCTTGGTTGGTCTTGGTAATGAAAGGTTTGCTGTGAAGTGGAACCAAGTTTGCATCATAGTCTGAAACTCTACATGGGTTCTGCCTCCAACAGAGCTGCTGCTAGGGGGTTGGAAAAGTTTTTCAGTCTGTATATCAGCTTTTTTTGTTCAATGGTGTTTTTATAATTTATAAAATCTTTCCAAATATTCAATATGTTTTTACTTCTATTGTTTTGGGATTGACAATATGAATAATAGCTGGGGGAGGTGGGTGTGCAAATGTAACATTTAGTTGAAATCTGTTGTCTAGTCTATGATGATGTTCAGTCGAATTTGGCTACATTCTACCCCAAATAATAACTTAAAAAAGACAAGAAAGACATGTGTTTGGGATCAGAATTGAGACATCTCTGTGTGTGTGATACAGGAACCATCTGTACTGCATATTAAATGGCCAACGAGCCAACCATGGTATATTTGGTATACTATAGAAGCCCATAGGGACATTTGACTCACAGGTTTGTGAAAGTTAACCAGCTTTTTTACAAAGACATTGTCCTAAGATTTTAAAGGGTAAATTCAGATGTTCAAAGGCATTTTGCCCTGTGCTCCCTATAATTCCTGACCTTGCCCCCACTATAACCTGTTTAATGTTTGAGCTCCATTGAGATTGTAGGCACGAAAAACTGCGATGGAACCACAGCTGGTGACGTGTAGGTGTTCAGCTATATGCACATTCCAGGGTCTCAGAAATCTTTAATTTAAAAGTTTAACATTTAAAGCAGTTGGTTCATGTTAATGACATTTTGTGTGTGCCAGTGACCCCGGACCCCTTCTTTATCTTTTTTTTTTAGCACCAATCCTTTCTTGAATCAATATCCTGGGGGAAAACACTGGTCTCTGAAAATGTTTAAACACACTTTTTCAACGTTGTAGGGAAGAAAAGTTAAGGATTTTTGTTTGTAGTTGTCAACTTTGAGTGTGCTTTAAACCCCAGTGTATCTCCTTATGATTGGTTACTTAAAAAAGCGGCTTACATCAAGAAGCAGAACTTTCCTCAGAGTGAGTGGAGCTCCTGCTGAGCCAGAAAGATGTCAGATGTAGCATCTCTCCATTCTGCCTGCTGTCTGTCTTCTTTGCACCTGTCTTCTTACCCTTTCATGTCAAAACAGAAGGCAAAAAAAAAAAGGCAGAGAAGTTTGACTATTATCTTGAGGCTATATATAACTGTCCATATAACCCCTTTGAGAAGACTCTGGTGAGACTTTATGCTAACATGAAGGACGTTGCAGCAATGTTGTTTTTCTTCTTGTTTTCATAGAAACACTGCAATCCGACAGATATGCACATTTTAATTTTATATTTTCCTTTCTGTCATCAACTCATCACCTAAAGGACCTCTGGGAGAGAATTTGTCCACATCAGTTTCCTATTTCATTCCTGTTGTTGGATGTACGAAGTGCTGCAAAACACATCTTCTGCAAGGATTGTGACTATTTACCTTCCAAATGAAAAAAGTACACTTTATACATTTACTTCCAGTACTTTCTTAAGACTTTGTCTAAAAGTAGGGTCAGATATGGAGAGTTGACTCAAACTTTGCTGATTAGCTCCAATGGAGGGAGATATAAAAGTTAATTGTATTGAAGGACGTAGTTTGGATCCACAAGTTGACAAATAATCATCCTCAGGCAAGTTGTCCACACTATGATTCCCCCAAAGTTGCTAAATCAACAATGCGAGTAATGTGAGTAATGAGTAATACTCTTAAAGCCTGAGAGCTTGTTTAATAACAACTATAGGTTTTTTTTATTTATTGCCTAAAACCAATCTGGCTGTGGACATTTGGTTCTTTGGTCTTTAGATCAGTAATTAATAATAAAAATCAGCTGTTTAGTTGGTTTATTGTTTTCTCCTTTTCCTTTAGAAGCAGTTCAAACATCAATAATACATTCACAGGCCTTTGCTAGACTGCAGTCACAGTTGGTTGTTTTCATCAGGGCAGCATGACATTGTCTAGTCTTTTACAGCTGACTGTAGGACCCAGCAGTCAGAGTTCTGGGTTTGTCTTTTTAGTTTAGTGGAAGATGCAACAACAAATAGCAGCTCTTGTGTGTATTGTCACTAAGTATGTTGGAAGCAAAGTACAATTTTCCCTCTGTTCTGGGGTTTATGCAAAATCTTGAAGGAATATTAAACCCACTCAGCAGGAGAGTAGGACAGAATTTTTTTTGCTCACATTTATTTTCTCAAATTTCATCTTTTTTATTTTCTGTTGAGCTGCTGTCATGGCGTCTCCTGTTGGTTGTGGCAGCTGCATAGAATTATGACACATGCAAGCTGTGCCTGTCAAATGAGTCTGGACTAATGAGAGAGCAGCTCTGTTCTACACTGAACCATTTTAACTGCCCCTGAGAGTTCCTTTTGTAATAGCATGTCTTTAAGATCGTAGGATTTTTATTTTTATCTACTAAGGTTCATATCGGAGGAGTCACTACTTAAGTGGTCAATCTTTCAAGTCATAGTTGGAATGCCTGTTCAGTCATGGGTTAAATGTTCAAAATGAAATGTTAAAGCTTGTTCAGGTACACCTAATTATCTCAAGCACCAGAAACAGGGAGCCTTTTACTGTAGTGTATTCCTTTCTCCATTAGTAAATAGGAGTGATTTGTGAGTGAATGCTGCTGGGACTCAACTCAGGCCAAGTCACCTGAGTGTATGATATTGAAAATCCCCAAAAGACCTGATGATCTTGGAAACCACACTGTTTTCAGGCTCTTTAGGTTTTTATTTTTTAGGAAAACCTGTAAATAAAGGAGACATTAAAAATGGTCAAAAATGAACTTCTATACCACAGTTTGAACACCACTGCACAGGCTTCAGCACTTGTTTTGCCAAGTCTTTGTCCAGTCGTTTGTCACTCTCCACATAATGATAATTAGTGCAATCTATATTTAAAGTAATTGTTAGGTAGCAGGGTTTGTTCCTGGCAGCAGAGCAGGCTGTAAATTAAGAGAGACTAATATTCCTCTGGAAAGGCTGATTAATGACCTTCATTTGGTTGCTGTGTATCTGCTGGAGTCCCAGCATCCTGCAGCTCTCAGACATGAATTTATTCTCTGCCGTCTTTTTGGAGGACGTCCAAGGTGTGATGAATTAACCTAGAGGTCTCTTCTCAATGGTGTAGTTCATCCTGTAGTGCACTTGTTAGGAAGCGTCTGTTTCAAGAAGAATACAGACAAACAAACAGTGATCAATACATTTCTACCAATGCAGTGGCTTTAGTTAATGCACTGATTGATCACACTGTCTTGTTTTGCTATTTTTGCGTCAGTGATGTGGCTGCTAATGATGGGTTCCCGGGTTCCAGCTGTGTGGATGTGTTCTGATGAAGTGGCAGGGATTTTACAAATACACTCATGAAGTGTCAGTCATGCATGTACACACTGAGTCGCTCAGGCTTCATTCAGTCAAAGGGACTTTTCAGGAGTGTGTGTGAAGGGGGGCCGTCGGTCACAGAGCGTGGATTGTGAGGACGGCTCACTCGCTCTGGCTGCCATCATCTTGTGCCCGGGCTGCGGCTCTTGGCATCTTGGGTCCTGGTCGGCTCTGTGTGTGTGTCTGGGTGTGTGTTTGTGAGTATATGTGTATTTGTTTTTTAGTGTGAGTGTTCATTTGCTTATGCCACCCATCTGCAGCAGCAGCTGTTTTATCAACATGATTTCTGACCTGAACTTTGCTCGTAGAGAGAATTAGGGGGGAAAAAACTTTAATAATTCAGTTTGAGAAACTATTTTAAAGTTTGTAAAGAATGAAAATGCATTTGCCCCACTTTTTACACTTTATGGTACCAGTCAAAATTACAGATTTGCCTACAGCTATAAATCATAAAAAAACCATTGGTACTCCTGTGGTTTCTGGTTTGTCAAAGAACCTTTTAACAATTTACCAAGGAAAGAATTTGCATGAATTAAAACCTGATGTTTCCCACTGGAAAATATTGACATATGCAGTGGCAACCAGGCCTGAGAATTGTGTACGCAGTGCGATTAAGTCAACTCTTTACTTCCTTTGATAAAACACATTAACCCAGTTCAATACAGTCCTTGGCTGCAGCCAAGATTTCTAATTATGGCGCCGTTCAATAATTAATGAGCTGCCTCAGATTTGGTGGGTAGCAGCAGAATATTTTTTTGAAGTTGCAATGTCTTCTTCATCCTTCTGGAGCTATTTACTTTTGGTCTTTTGTAGTGTTAATCCATCAAAACCACAAAACTTTTAAACAAAAGTAGGTGTTTTATGTTTACACATTTGCCAGAACGAAGGAAGGTGTCTTTTTTTTTCTCTGTCCCACACAGTGTCTTTCCACAGCTAGTGTCTGCCACAGTGCCCTGTTAAGTCTCAAACATTAGGTTAGAACTGTTTAAGGTTCAGAGTTAAGGCCAGGGTTTTATTTATGTAATACTGTGTATCAGCTTGTGTCCCAGCTATTCTCTGAGCTCTTCCATTCAACCTTCCAGGTTTTATTTTTATTTCACCTGCTGCTATGGATACCTCTGAAAGGAAAAAAAAACATCTCCTGGTATTAACCAATGTTTCTGCTTCTCAGTCTGAGCTGAAATGATTCTTTGAGAGCTACAGAATTAGATAGAGCCTCCTTTGTGCTGGTGGGAGCTCCCCTTTGGCACTGGGCTCCACCGTCTGCATTGACTTCTTGCACGTTATTGGAGCCAGTCCCTCCTTAACTCTGAGCTCATGAGAAGTGAAAGGAGGTCAGGAGAGGCAGTTGAAATGGTGAAATTACTGCTTTAAGCCTTTTAAATAAACTGCCATGATGTAATGGAACGGACTGTCTGTTTGAATTTTGCCTTTTACATCTGAATAAGTGCAACCCTCAGCAGCACTCATTTCAAAGTTGATGAAAGTTTTTCATCTGTTATATTTGTATTCTATGCTCTCAAAAACAGACCTACAATTCCCCTGGCCTCAGGGAAAGTTATTTGTACCTTTAAATTTGATTGACTGTTCAGCTAAGTTTTACTGTTGAGGACAATGCCAGGTTTTAAGTCAGGTAGAGGGGCCTCATTTTTATGGCAGTATTACAGAGACCTTCAAAATTGAAAGCCATTGCTTGTGATTTAATTCTTGCCTTCAAGGTTTTTAAAATATTCAAGGATCATACTTTCCATGTGACTATGCAATTTAACGGCGATGACCTCGGTATAGAATAAAATAACACTTACTTTAGTTATACTTGTTCATTTTCTCACCGGAGTCTTTCTCTTGACCTTTCGGACCAATACTAATTATATATGCGAAGTATTTTATTGACCGAGTTTGGCTGTTAAAGGTAATATGGTGAATGAGGCCATTGCTCAAGTTGTTTTGAAAGCACAAAGTACAAATGATTGTGTCTAATATAAATTAAACTATATATGTGTATATATATATATATATATATATATATTTGTGTTTAGTAGAAAACCTTTGTTTGGCTCTTTCCTTCAGGGTTTTTTACAGCAGTTTATTTCCCTTCATTTCACCTCATCTCTTGCTGCCTGTACTTTTATGCCAACTCTTTCCACGTCCTCTTTCACAACGTCCACAAATGTTTTCTGGGATTCTCCTCTGTTCCTTTTGTCTGGTGACTCCATCTTCAACATCTTTTGTCCACTATATTAAATATATCTTCTTAGCACATGTCCAGACTACCTCAAGCGTTTCTCTCTGGCCAAACATTTTTTTTTATTTGGATGAAATAATTATTGAAAGGTGACATTAATGAGCTTGCTCAACAACCTCAGCTCACAGCTAATTGGAGGTTGTTTTGGGGTCCACTTATATCAATTGCCAATTATAACATTTCTTAGATGGTTTTTCATTTACAAAATTAACAATAATGTCTGATTAAAAAACACATTTAAGCAAGCATGAACTTGGACAGGTTTTGCAGAGACTTTGGGGACTGTTTTTGACTCTGTCCACTTCATAAGTATGGTCTTCATATAGAGAAAATAGTTTTCTGTGTCTGGTATAAAGGGAGAAAATGAGTTGGTCTGAACAGTAAACAGTGAATGGTTGGAGGTGAGAGTAATCAACCAGTGGAACCGAATTGAGCACAAAGGGCTTTGAAGAAAGCCACAGCAAGGATTTCCTTTATGATTCCTCAGCCATTGTCCTTTGAACCTTGACAGCCCCCACTCACTCGAGCCTTCCTCTTTAGGTTGTACGGTCTCGTAGCACTAGCAGAGATTCAGAATGTGTGGCAGCCAGCAGGGAGCACCTGCGGAGGAGTAGCAGGCAGCGGCATTCCATCACAGGACCACGGCACACAGATGTCATATGAGACACAAGGGACATGTTGGGATCGGGAGAAGGGAGGGAGGGCCAGTGGCAGAGGTTTTAGCATGGTCTGGCAGTAATGAGGTGGGATAGCTAGCCAGCTGCTACCAGCAGATTCTTAATGAGGTGCCCCATCAAGAACCAAGGGAGATGAACATTAATGACAACACTTAAACTTGTCTGCTCGTTTATTTTCCCTTTTTCAATCATAATGGGGCGAGGAGATGGGTTGGTTGGACGGGTGTGGTGTTTAATGTGAGTAGGAATCCATCATTTTTCATTACTGCTTCTTAATAAGCTGCCTTCCCACTGAATTTGTGAATTTCTCGCTTTTGGGGTTCTAGTTTGGTTCTACCAAAAAATGAATTGAGCAGTCTAGTTTGGCCTTTTATATGATGGATGCAGTTTGTAATTATTACTATTGATGATTCTCATTTATCACATTAATCCACAGATGTAGTGCCTTACTCAATGCATGATTTTTTTTGTGAAGTTTTTTGACAAATGACTTAAATAATGATACAATAATGATACATTAATTGTTTAATTGACCAATTGTGTTTAAGTAGTTCATGTAGTCAAAGACTTGGAAGAGCTGCAGTCAGGAGTCATTAGTGTCTTAATGACGATATAATAATGGACATGCCTTGGATGTATGCTTATAACAATATAAAAATACTTATGTTCCAGACGTCATTACTTTGTTAAAAATAGAAATAAACCAGATTCTAAAGAGTGAAAACAGAATTTATCCAAGGACAGTGTGGACATCACTACCTGATTATTGGGTAGGAATTTATGCATTGAACTGAAACTTCTTTGAAGAAGTAGGAATAACTTATCAATGCTATTCCTTAACCACTATTGAACTGGAGACAACTGAAGCCACACATCAAACTTTGGAACAGAGATTAGATAAGATTGAAAAATAGATTATTGGGTCAAACTTTTTATTTAATATTCATATATTATACATAAGTACACATATACAACTATTTTTGGATTATTTGTCCGCTTTAAAAAAATTAACTGTTCTACTGTAAAGTTCTACTTCTAAGTCAACCTGTTGAAACTTCAATATTTTCTTATAATATTTTTTGAAAATGTATGTAGTATTACAAATCAAAATTCTATATTTTGTTTTGATATGTTGCATTTGGTTAAGATTACCCATATTTCTCTGTTAATCCCCATACATCACTTACTTCATAAGTTTGCCTGTGGCAGGTAGGTTTGCTTAGTAAATTCAGACATTTGTTGCTGTGCAGCCACAGTGGTGTACTGGTGGTGGTGTAGTGGAAGAAATTCTGCAGTGTGGGAGCAAGGGAATTTATTAAAACTGTCTGGCTAAGACACTAGTTTAAACCTAGGCTTTAGAATCTGATCTGTTTCTTCAAAAGCGAAAAATTTATGACTCGCAATATCTAGTCTAATGTGTATTTGTGTGTTTTATAGTGTCTTTCAAGGCCATAACTGTAATCTGCAGTCTGGCAGCTTTAATTATTGGTATAAAAATAAAATAATAACATGCTTTATTGCTTAGATATTTTAATTACATGGCGTTGTCCAGATTACTCATGAGAACACTGACATGCCATTCAAGCTTTCAGAACACCTGCTGAAAAGACCTTCACCCACAGTGCAATATCCTAAAATATGTCCCACAGTCTGTCTCGGCCATATGTCTTGTAACACTGTGGTAGACTGTGTAGCAATTCTAAATGAAAATTCACCCAACGTTATCTAATTAAACAGGTGTGGCAGCAGCTTTTTCATGTGTGTTTTGGCACACAAGGTTTTGTCATCATTCTCACCGCTCCATGTTCAGAGAAAACCAACAGCAGAAGTGTGTGAGCTGAGCTGAAGAGTTTTGTACTTTTATTTCTCCTTTAAGGCAGAAACTGGTCGTTGGGTTGCCTCATTCAGGCTGAAAGATTTTATTAGTTGCTGCCTGAGGGTTACTTTTTGTTGTAGACTGACGGGAGACTTAATAATGAAGCTCTCTAACCCAATCAGTCCTAAATCCATGGAAACGCTCTTTCCTGTCTTTGTCTTTCCACCAATAGCTGCTCAGTGTTGCTGCATTCCCAACTTGGTGGGGCAGTGACCATGCCACACCCCCCCCAAACATCCGTGCAGAGGGGTCAAGGGTTCAAGTGTTCCTCGTGGAAAGATGCGTGGTGTGATTAGCGACGCCGTAGCTCATTCCCTCAGCACCGACGAGGTCTGTTATTAATTCCTATGGAATGAAAAAAAAATGGAATAACCTTGTATTAGCGTGGCTCGACTCTTGCTTGATTATCACTCCACATTTCTTTTTCTTCCCTTGCTCTTAAGCAGATTTTATGCTGAAAGGAAGAAGAAATTTCCCCCTCCTTTTTTAAAAGTTTATTATGAAATGCTGAGAGAACATTCCATGCATACTAGACAGAGCGTGTGGATATTGTGGGCCTTTTTTTTTGCTGGTCCCACACATACGTGTGGTTCATGTGCATTGTAGAAGCTCCATTTTATTAACCCCTCAAATGGAACATCCCATTTGTGTATGCTGTCCTAGATTGGTTATCTTAAAACGTAAAAATTAGTAAACTGGATACTTTCATCTTTTATTTAGTATAGTACAAAGTTATCTGTTAGGAATAAAAGTGGTTCTTTATTCTTTACTATAGTCAACAAATCCTCTTACAAAGTTTTTATGTTCTATACATAAAATGGATATTTTATTCCGTGCATTTATTATGGATATAATACTTTACTTCTGCAAACATTTGCAGTCATTGCTGTCTCATAATAAATGTTTTGTCTGTGTGACGTTTATAACAAAGTGAATAACATAAAAACAGAATCAGTAAAACTGATTATCTGTTGATATAAATTGTAATTATTAAATTAATGACTGAAATGTGCTCGTAGGAAGATTAACTCTGTCTGGCTAATGGACTTACCCAATGATTCACATCCGTCGTCTGACTAATGGACATTTCTTTTTACATAATATAGTTTTTTTTATATTGGACCTAAGAGCCTCCATCAAATTTATTAAAAACCCATTTACTGTGTACAAAAGAGCAATCCTTTTTGGCGAGTGCGGTCCTGCTTTTTGAGGGAACTTTTCATATTTGGTTAAATGTGAAGTTTTATAACATGCAAAGCTACCGTTGAAACTTAGTTGAAGAAAATGACTAAATCTAAAAGTAGCTCAGGTTGGATTTTATGTTTTTGTTGATGTGAATAGGCCGATTGGAACAAACACCACATAATGTAACTAACACAAACATGTCAGCATTGGGTTTTGAGAATTCCATGAGATCAGATGATATTTGGGGTAGAACATCTTGACTGATTATAAATTTGTCCAGCGAAGTATCAGACTTGTCAACCTGTTGGAATAAAAGGCTTGAAGATGAGTGAATGGTCAGTAACATATAGGATGCAGCCCAGCTGTAATTATAGTTTCATATCATGAAAAGGGACTGCCCTGTCCAAGAGAGGTTACTGCTCTTGTCTTACAGAAAAAAAGATCTTTGGTTTGCTGCTTCTATTCCTATCTTCTGTGTAGTCTCGTACGTTCTCCCTTTGTGTGTAGAATCAGAATTAGATCCCGAGGGGGAATTGTTGATGTTACAATTACTCCTGCATATATAAAGACATATATAAAATAGAGAAATAAAATTACAAAAAATAAGTCTTGTCTCCGCTCCCCTATATATATGCTAGGATTGACTTTAGCTCCACTAAAAAGGATTGAGCTGTAAAAGATGAACATACAGATATCATTAAATTGGGCATATTTTTTTCTAATCATTAGAGCTTGTCAGAGATGATCTGTGTCAAAAAATGTTGTTAAAAGAATTATCTGAATATCTAAGTGTTGCCTCTTGGTTGACTGCGCAGCACTTTGTTGATAACATTTCCTGAACGGAAGCGATTGCATGAAATGCCGGAAGTCATTAGAAGGCCAGGGACTCGTGTGTCTCTCCCTGCTGAGTAAACAGTGTCTGGGTCTTTACTCATTTCTTTCACTTCTGAATGATCCCAGCACTTGTAACAATAAAGACAGGATGTGAGCTATACTCAAACACAAGTGGCCAGGAAGCTCATTGTGTGCTTAATTGACCCAACTAGGTGGGCTGAAAAAAGCAGATTCTTTTTACCTGACTAGATAAGAATAGCTAAAAAAGAGAAGAAAAACAATGGTGTACATACACTGGATATGATTAGTAAATGTTTGATGAGGTAGTGTACCATCGCACAATGGGTCTGTACTGACCCAGTTTTTGTATATTTAAATCTTCCAGCACTATGATGAAGCCTGGAATTCTTAAAACAAAGAAAACACATAAACAAGGGACACACATTTTTATATACAATATATAGCTATTGGCATTCATCATTGTCAACCTGTGAGCTCTTTGTTGACTTTGCATCAATGCAACATCCTCATTTTTCTCTGACTTATAGCCAGACAGTGTTACTTAAGCTGTCACCTGGAAAGCGCTGCAGGGGAAAGTTGTTTTGTCCTTCATCATGGTCCATAAGTGTGTTTGAGCTGACCTAGATCCAGAGATAGAGATTGATAATGTAGTTTGGATTGAGGTTACTTCAGCTAACAACTTTAATATAATTACAGCCCATGTGTGTCAGAGTGCATGGTTTACAGTAATACCAGATGTTTCCCCTCACATCCATTTTTTTTATTATAACCTATTTCACTTACATATCACAAATCATATGAACCTTAATAATATTTTACAGTTTTTTTATTAGTGGCACAGGATTATTGGTCAACGAACCTTAATAATATTTTACAGTTTTTTATTAATGGCACAGGATCATTGGATATCTGTCCTACTTTTGTGCTCGGTAAAATTGATGGTTGGTTTACCCCTAGATTAAGTGACAACAAAGAAGGTTAGCATTGAGAATTTATCCCAGATTAATTCTGGGATTCCAATTCTAGGTTGGTCAGCCTCCCCTATATCATCCCTAACGGCTTGTTGGGGATGATATAGGGAAATCCATACCTGGGATTTACAAGCATATGAAAGGAAATGAGATCAGAGGTGACAATAAATCCTGCAGCAAAGCCTCCCTTAGAGAAAATGAGATGCGTGCATGGCATTGTCAGTCACCAGCCGCTCATGTCCTTGTTGGTAATAAATTGATTTTGGCTGCTTGGCTGATGAGAGGTGGTGTATATTCTCGAGTTGGAGGTGTGACAGCTAACGCCACAGTTGTTTTGGTCATGCATTGCTTAAAGTGAGCCTCCTGTCCCCACTGATTCTTGAGAGAGCATGCTAGACAGCACATTTTATGAGGGTATTGGGATTGTGGAAGAGGCAGATATCACAGTGGACTGGGGCAACTACCAAAAGTTAGTTGTTGCAGCCATAGTTTGGGTATTTAATTGGTTTTGTGTTGATAAACTGAGGAGGACAGGCAAGCAAACAGCAAAATAGCAGTAGAATCATTGGCGTCTATTCTTTTGGTAGACAACCAACTTCTTCCTGGTAGCCATTTTCCTCTCTGCTTAAACATGCAGTAAATACTACACTCTGCTGTGGTTGTGTATTGGGTTTAAACCCCCGGTCTTAACCTTGAGGGTAACGTTATATCCAGGTTACTGCTCAGCCATGCGGTGTCCAAATACTGTTAAGTTCCCATGTCCCAGAAGATTCACCACTAACTAATTTAGGACATGTTAAGTGATTTAGCATCTGTCTTTATTGGGCCCCAGTGAGTCACATCTGCCACCCCCCTTCTGCCCATCCCTGTCTATGCCTGTGGTGTCAAGGGTTCCTTTTGAATTTCAATCAGCCACAAATGCTTGGTGTTTATTTTAGGGGGAGGGGTTGGAGAGGGTGTCGGTGGTAGTAACCAGTTCTGTGTGTCAGCCTAATACTTGGCGTGACCAATGGACAGCTCATTGGAGACTAGTTGGTTTGTTCTCATGGGGACACAAGGTTTTAACTGTTGCCCGCAGGGCACACTCTGCCCTTCATTCTTCACACACTGTCCTCCCTCCCATCGTCAGCCTCCTCACAACCATGGAACAGGCAGTTCAATCAATATCAGCCCCCTCCTAGTCCCTTCACCGTCTCCCTCCAACCCCCTACACCATCCCTGACTCCTCCTCTGGTCAGCCACTCCTTGCTTTTCATTTATCAACACTGTTTGATGTTGGCTTCATCATTCTCTGTCAACCCCCCAATGTTTCGCTGTGTGTAATTGCATTAGATTCGTCATGGTGGCATGCTTATTTGGCCAGTTTCAACTGGTAAGGGGCCAAAGGGCTTCTCTCCATGTACCTGCAACCCCAACAAAAGCTTTTAAGTGTTTTACTGTTTAATTTATTTTCAAGTTATTGCAAAGACTTGGTTTACTGAGTTTCCCACTGCTATAAAGTACATGGTGTCTTCCCCCGAATCTCATTTTTCCCAGGTACTCTTCACTAAAACAGCAAGGAGGCACCAATGGTGTTCATTGAAATTCAAACTGCTCTGCAGTACTTTCGTTAAAAAGGGTGTGAAAATGCTGGAAAAAACCAACTCAGGCATGGTAACATTGACTGAGAGAGTGAATCACTCAAAACTCTTTGAACATTTGGACATTTTAGTCACTTGGGCTCATTAGCAGCCATTTCTTGAGAATGTGGTCAGTATGAAAATATTGGGCTGCTATTGTTTGTATTGTGCCTTCAAGGAAAACTGACATCAATGACAGAGTTTTTGTGTGTCTTTGTGTGTGTGTGTGTGTGTTGGCATAATTACTTTTTAAACCATTGTGCCCATTTGTTTCATAGCTCGACTACAACAAAACCCACAAACCTTTGGTGGTCTTTTATTGTGTTCACCTTTATTTGAACAAATTACTGTATAAACGAATGAGCTTTTTTCCTCTTTGTGATGCGCTCCTCGGTTGAGCTTCCTGTGAGAGGATAATGATTGCACAAAACGTTCCTCGTTTTCGGGAAGCAGTGGGGAGACGCAGTGCGAGACAAGAGAAGGATAGTGTGCAGAAGGGAGTGGGAAACGGAACGACTTAAGGACCAGTGTGAGAATCTGTCTTTGTCGATTACACACGCAGTACAACCTTAGAGTCCACATTAGATCTCTTTCTCCATACACCAAACTACCATTAATAATGGATACAGCACTCTGAGCTCTTTTGCTTTCCTCCCCCTTCCCCAGTGTTGCCCCTGAAGGCGTCTACTCCCCACTTTTCCATGTCCCCTGCTTGCCTACTTTTATCCTGTCCTACCCTTTTCCCTGACTACTCCCTTCCCCCATGGTTTCAGCTGTGAGACTGTTAGCCAGGAGCCGTGGCAGGTGTGCATACATCACTGTGCTGTTGGCCACACACTCCGCAGCACCCAAACACACATGAGCAGGCAGACAACTGCACCTGCCAGAAACAGAACATGGCTGATGGTTTAGTTTGTTGAGACCAGCATGTTTTAGTGCTTTGTGTTATCCAGGTGGAGATAAAGGGCGTTGGTTTGTTTTGTAAAAATAAATAAATAAGTGATGTGTGAAATTCAGCGGAGATACTGGGAATAAAATTAGATGCTTACAAGCAGTTGTTGACAGTCTTCTCCATGCAGGGTAGAAAACATTAGTTTTATTAATATTATATTATATTTTGATTGTCACTTCGGCAGTGCCGCTGTCAGTGGAGCCCAGATAACTCCCCTAAAGGGAGCTTTTCAAGTTCTTTACTCTTTTCATGTGCTTGGCTGCCACTATAGGAAAACAGTAGCAAATATTCAAAGTAAATCAGAATTTTATCTACAGCTATCCAAGAAAAGCAGCACAGAACAGTGCATCGTCTGTAGATTGTATAATAAAAAAGAGGTTTTTGGGAAACACCATTATTTGTGCAACTCTCATGACTTCTTCAGCTCTGCCAAGTCTGTCTCAGATACACGTCACATTTTGACATTTACCCTAGTGTGACCCTGTGTGAAATGTGATCATGGGTACACTTCTGATGTGGAGAAGGCGACAGGAACAGTGACACTGTTACTGTAAATAATGTTTTATTGAATTTTTGACTTTCTCTATATGGTTCAAAAGTTGAATGAATCATTTTCACTCCGCCTTGTAAACAAAAATAGATTAAATTTCTGAGAGATGTGTTGGTGTTGAACTCTGATCATGTTTGGATCAGATATCATCTACACTTTTCTGCTGATCTGATTTTCACTGTACGTCTTGGTCAATTATTAACAGTTTTTCTCTCTAATATATATTACCAACAGTGTAATAAAGACATTCTGCAGAACTATGTCAGTCTCACTCTGAATTAAATTACTGAACCCTGTCCCAAATTCTGAAAACTAGGTTTAGCCACATTTATCTGAGACATTACAATTTAACAGGCAGACATTAAGCCACCAGGAGCAACTGATAAATTGAAGTAGACATTTAAGCCCGAAGAGTTTGAACAAAATAATCCAATCCACGCTTCCATTTTTAAACTACTGATTTTTACTGATTCCTGTCAGTATTTTCCCTTAAACATATGACGCAGCTGCCTGTAAAGTGCAGCGACATGTGACATTGCTAAACACGTGTACAGTCTGATCGTAGATAAGTTTACATCTGGCATTTTAAAAGCACTAATGCCACGTTAATCCTCTCACTATGTGTAATGGAAGATATTTGATACAGTGTACAAGAAATGGTGAACTAGTAATAGATTTTTTTTTATTACGCCGTACTGTCACCAAAATGTCTATGTTTTCTATTAGGGACAGTATTCCCTTATTAGCTAAAGTCACGGCAGAGACAAAAAGAGTTGTCTTAAAAAGACAGTGAGCAGTCAGCTGTGTTCACTGTCATAAATCATTTTCAGGTAAATATTTTTTTTATAGCCCAACAGCAGATATGTGACCTATTGTGAGTGTGACTGTGTTTTATGTATGCTTCAATGAGCTCTATCATTCACTGCCCGGTGAGTTATGTTCCAATTGAGAGACTCTGCAGGTTACGGTGCAGTCACACAGACGGCAACCGGCCTAATATTCTGTGGCTACAGTCGCAGCTCTTCTGTGCTCCTTCTGTCACTCAATCACTTTCGGAGTGTTTTTGATGTTTCCTCTGACAGATGGCTGTCTGTGTGTCCATTCAAGATGACACCAAAGACATCACACTTATTGCATCAGGTCTCCAACCTGGTTAAATTGCTGTGTTATGGTCAGATAGAATAAAATACAGAAAAAAGAAATCAATAAAAAAGGGCAGCAGAGGGTGATATGACTCCCTGTTGAGAGATTAAGGACAGGTTCAGAGCACTAGCAGAGGGTAGATCATATATCTTGACCACTTTGTTGGGATTATCTTGACCTGCTTTAATGGTTAATATCTGTTGACTGTTGTGATCATGTGTCGTACGCTCACAAGTGTTGAATTTGCCCACAGAAATACAGTTTAATGGCTCACTCTCTACAGTACAGTCATTAGATCTCCGTGCACTGCAGTCTATATGAACCAAATCCAGTCTATTGTCTGAACAAACAGGTCCTCCACTAGTACTGGTGACCTTCTGGTTCCTGAGGTTCATACAGGTGCAGTGTAGAACACGCCTCTCTGCTGATTAACACACACACACACACACACGTACTGCGTGTGCTTGTTAACACCACACAGGATACTGGATTGGACATGGCAATCTGGGATCTTCAACCTTTAGAAGTTGGAGCTTTGACTATTGGAATTTGTTTTCCTATGCCTCGTGGGAAAAACCTCCTCTCCTCACCCGAAGCAATCAGTCTTCTTGTCATGCTATTGATCTTCTCCATTTCTCATTAATATGGGGAAAAGGCCATGCAGTCTAAGATGGGAGGCTGGTAACTGCAGTTTGACATTGAGATGGTTTGTATGTAGAATAAATAAATGATTCCTCAACATCAGAGTGTGGAGAAGGCTTTTGTCATTTATTTTTATATTTGTTTATATACAGGCAAAAGAAATGTACGCACATACTCGCTGGTATTTTCCAATTGTACACAACTAATCCATGCAGTCCTTTAAACCAGCAGCATTAACAATATATTTATTCAGCAGCGTAGGGATGCTGCATTGGTGTGACATGAAATTTCACACAATCACCAATGTCCACATGCTCACGGATTCCACCAGTGTTCACTGTTGGAGAATAACTTGTTATTTCAGTTGACATTGTGTTCACTGTCTGTTGCATAGACCTTATTTGAACAAAGGAAATTCTACTGATGCCTGGAAATCAAATTCCAGTTGCTAAACCATAACTGACCAGCAGGGGATAGAAATAATTACACCTACTGTACAGACATTCATCCACAAATATGTTACTTTTCAAACCACAATACTCTCGTCAACCTGTTCTGTTATCACCATAAGGATTTTGTCTACCTGAAATATAGCCCGATTGTCAAACTGGTCTCTAACCTTGGTATTTTTGCATCAAGAAATTAAGAGCAAAATTATTCAAACAACAGCTTTCCCCTTTTGAAACACTGGGAGATGTGTGTCTTTGTCTGCAGAGCTCTACCTTCTCCCATCCTTTCACCTTGCCACCCCCCTCCAACACCACCCTCCCCCCGTTTTTATTGTCTATTGCCTCTACATGAGGTTGTAGCATATATTTGCATGTATGGCCGCCACACATATCCAGTAATGCGTCAAATATGGACATACATTGACCCTGACGTGAAAACCAGCACAAATAATAAGAATGATGCATTATTAAAATGCACTCTAACTCACCCTGCTGCCACACAACCTGCTATGACTGCTCATCTTACAGCAGGTCATTTCTGCACACGGCAGCTGAACAGCAGTTTTTTTCAGCAGCACACATGTCTGGCTCAGACAGTGAGCCGTCAGAGAGGAAATCCTCTACTGGCTCAGGTATATATATAAAAAAGTGAAACTACATAAACATGATTAAATCTGAAGTGCACGGACTATAGGTAAAGGTTACACAATGGGTGGTGACAAAATAATGTATTTTTTGGAAAATTTGAAGAATAATTATAGCTGCAGTAATAATTTCAAATATATCTGGTATTGTACATATTTTTTATTAGGTCACCAATAGTTTCCCTAAATAATTTCTTGGACATTTAGGACAGAAATTCATTTAAAATATTTGACTTTTAACCACTTTCAGAGGAAAAGAGGTATTCAGTTGGCGCCTGCTGTCAGGTGATCAATGATATTCCTCCTACAACCAGGCCAAGGTCAGACAGTCCTGGCGTCAACCGCTGACAGGCACCATCCACCATAGTTGCCTAAAAATAAACAGTTCATTTGAAATGTTTAAATATGTTATTAACAGACTGAGATGTACTGTAGCCATATTTGTTTCAGCTTTTATACAGGTTTTTTAAGTCAACATAGCAGTTCTTGTCGTCTTCTACAGCTTGTGACCTTACTGTGCTGGTGTCAACTCACAATCATTCTTCTTGATGTTGTTTTTCTTGAGGACCTGGCTGCCAACACTACGTACAGAAGTGATTGGGGTTGTGGCAGAATAAGATATGTTTTGATTTTAAGAGTTTCCCAGAAATATTACACATCATCTTGGATAAACCTGTATTTGAGGTGATGTCTTTTTTTCTTTATCCTTCCTATGTAGTAATTTAATTTAAGCTTCATTTACATTGATATTGAATTTGTCGTGTGCCATATGCTCCCTGACGCTGCCATGGGAAACTGGCCAGACTTAACATTTCCATTTTTCTAAGCAACTGAACACATTCATTTTGTATTTGTTTTAAGGGATGAGATAAGGAAACGGAAATCCCTGCTCAGGCGGCTGTATATAAAGTGAAACAAAGACGTTGGCAGTGTATTTTACTAATAGCCAACAGGTTCTCCTACAAATTCAAATTGGTTCCAACACATTCAGTCCTAAATCAGAAAGACATTGGGCTTCAAGAAGATAAATCCTCAGGAACATTTTGAAAGTGAAGTGTTAATGGACATTTAAATGTCTCCGGAGTTTCTGCAAGGGCACTTGCCAAGCAGCCGCAGCACAATAAAGACAATTGTGTGCTGTAATTTACAGCTTAGTTTAATCACCACGCCCCAAAACATTCACAAGCTTTTGTTTAACCAGGGATAGTTTGTTGAGTTTTCTTCTCTGAACCACCTCCAGAACGTGGACGTAAATCAAGATCATTTTCTGCTGCCCCAGAGACTGTCCACAATGAAGGACTATGACAGAAAGACCAGGGGTCAGGTCAGCTTTCCAAACGTTGTTCTCCTTCCACTTCCGAGTAAAAGCCTGCTGCTCAGCTACAGGTTGTCATGGCGACCTGGGACGGTGTGAGGTGGGGGTTGGCGGTTGGAGAGCGGTGCAGACAACCATTAGCAGCCCATTCCATGATAATTAATGATCATCCCGCTGGCTCCAAATGCAGGCCTGGAGAAAAACAGAGACAGAGCGCAGTCTCTGAGAGCGAATGTCAGTGGCAAGAAATACGTCTGAGGGCAAGGGAGGGGGGAGAAATGGTTTTGTTGAGATTGGAAATGGTGACATAAAGCCTTGGAAAGCTTTAATGTCCAACAAGGGGAAGGCTGATGGATGTGAAAATGATTAATGTTCAGAATGGACAGCGGTGATTGTGCACACGTAAATAATAGTTTTTATTTGCATAAGCATCTTTCTCCATGCAAGGCCGTCGTCTGGTGCTCAAGGACAGGAAAATGACAAGTAAAAACCTCCATTTGGCCATTTCACTCTCTTAGCACAAGACCAGACAAAATGCCTCATGTAATCAGGTTAGGGACGCTGTCACCAATGCAAATTCAAGCTCCTATTATTGGGTTTGTAATCAAGTCTGAGGTCTACTTCGCCTTTTGGGGATTTGGAGTAAGCTGGTAAGCAAAACCAAACTTCAAAGCCAATCACAATGGCTTTGAAATGCTGGCAGCACAAACTCCCCATCTTTCCCCGGTCCTCAAGCACATATCCCCTCATGTGGCACGTCAAAATATGCATACACAAAAGCAATTATGCAGGCAAATAAAATCCACCAAATGCCACACAGATGCACAGATCAAGGCGCGCACATACACTTGTAACAGAGGCAATTGGTGGAAGATGGACAAAGAATACAATACAGACAGAAGGTGATGTTTTAGAAAAACATGTTGACACTGGTCAATAAAATGTCTCCTATTATTTACTATAACTTTGTGTAATTACCATTCAATCTTCACTCAAACTCCATAAGTCATAATGTTTTTTGGGAGCGGTAATTCCTGTACCACCATCTACATCTACAACATTGAAACAATATTTTCGTTTATCTTCAACTGATTTATAAAACAATTTATATTTATGGGTATTTGTGATAAAAAGGTATTGTGTTCGTCTTTGGGCAGTGCTCAATATCTTATTCTGATGGCAATCCGATGAGTCTATATGGGAGCCTTGTATTAAGCTGCTATTTGTTTTGCTACGATAAGCGGCAGTACAGTAGGCAGGTGATTTACACCGTTGATACGTGTCCAAAAATGGAAAGCTCTCTCATCCAACCAGATTGCAGTACCTTATTTACATATGAATAAAGACATGAATGGCTTTATTGGCTCAGGTTTATGTTTTCCCTGACTTGCTGCTAGCTCTGGAATTCCAACCAAGTTTGTTAAAGCAGTAATTTTCAATGCTTACACATAAATTCAAAAACGGTAACAGAAGTAGATTCAAATATGCAAAATTGCAGTTACTTCAGCATAGAACTTCTACTCTTACAGATTAGACCTTTGGTGGCGATATAAAAAAACAAACAACCCCCACAGCATCTCAATACTGTCAACATCCCCTATTTTGATACCAAAGGATCATACAGCCCCCTCTACAGGCAGCCCCCTTAAAACTGACACAAAACCAAACAAAGGAAAAACTTCTGTTTATAAGCAGTCGAGTAGATGAACTGGTTTCAGTAGCACTTAATTGCTAGCTGTTTGTGAGGTGCACTGAGATTTATTACAGACTGTATTAGCACACCTGACAATTTGCATCATTGGGGACATACATTTTTGTGATGCTGAACTTGATGCTGCATTTATTTCGTTTATATTTTTCCAAAGGTAATGTTCGAGTAAGGGGCTAACGTATTAAATTACCCTCTAACTGTAAAATTACCTAGATTAATAATAAATATATTAGACAGATAAACTTTTCCTTTTAGGATCATGCTGATGCTGTAGAATATAATGCCCAGTATATTTAATATATTGTGAAATATTTATGAACTTTTAGTCTGCCAAAATTCTAATCAAAAAGAGAACTCAACAAAAACTTGACTGTTTTATCAGATTAATTCGGCTGCAGTCTTAGCCTTGGTGGACACATTAAACTCTGAGGGTGCAATAAAGATGACCTTGTCCAACGACATCCTCTGACCATGACCCGGATTTCCATAATGAGTAATTTCCAGAAGTTTTGTTCAAGGTGAACAGAGCACTGACGGTAGTAAGAAGACAAAAAATGGGGCAGAATTTTGGTCTGTGTTTTTGTCCTTTTGAAATATTCAAAATATTAATAGAAGTCCCTGTGCAACATAATCCAGTCTCTTGAAACCTCCTTTAAACCTAGTGTTTTCCACAGACTTATTTTGGTCCTCAGAGTCTGTTTTCAAATTGGTTGTTAGTCCCTTGAACTCTTCATTCCTTCAATCAGTTTTATTGCTTGATTATTTTCAGGGTCGTGCAGTAGGGATAGAACCAATCTCAGTAGACATTGTGCAAAGGCAGGGTACACTCTGGTCAGTCAAGTGGTTTGCAGAGACACTAATAGAGACAAACAGTTCACACTAACACTCACAGGGTTTCTCTACTGCATACAGAGAAACATCCTAGGCCACTGTTGGACAAGACATGTTTGTATTTTATTTATTGACCAGCACAGGTTGACCAGGAGTCACAGCTGCTGTATGTTCAGTAAACGTCCATATATATGTAGATATATACATATATATTTTTTCCTTATCAGGTCTGAATACATGTTAAAATCAGCAAATGAATGGTATGGGCATTTTTGAAGTGCATTCTTTTAAATGCATGAAATTCATTGGGTACATTGAACTATGCAGTCATTTTCATGTCAGGGCAGATGAAATGTATCAACCAAAACATGATATATGATATTCATTACACTGACTCCTGCCATTATTCCACACTAGGCCTTCTGCTTGACACACAGACTGTGGCTGTTATTCCAAACATTCATGCTGAGGGTGCATTACCCTGTGTAGCATGGCGCACGTCTGTCACACACTGCATCCCAGAGGCTATCAGTGCTCAGGATTTTACAGACATGCATGTACGCTTGGTCTGCCTCTCTGAATCAATCTCTCTCCCTCTCTCTCTCTTTCTCCAGCTCTCCTTCACATTTTCTTTCCAACCAATTCTCTTCCCTCTTCCTGTTTCACCATGAAAGAGGGTGTGGGCTGAGCTCATAAGACTCAACCTATCATGCTTTTTATAAGGCCACACATGACACACACCTACAAACACACACAGAGACACAGCAGCCTTATCTGCTCCCAGTGGCGTCACAGCCTCAATTAATTTTGTCATTAACTGAGTCCCGTTGCTCTTCATCGTGCTGCACACACACGTCAATTGTTTCCTTTCTCACTGACATCCATTTACATCCTAATGATGGATGTAAATCCACTCTGTGATCATGTGACCTTCCACCCCTCACTGCGAGATATTGCGAGCACGTCCAGGTCTGCTCTGCGGCCAGATAGAGAGTGCTGATGGATGGGGTGAAGGGAAGAGCAGCTCGGTTATTAAGTGATAAGAGGAAGCATGGCACTGAGGTCCAGAGGAAGAGAAATGGAGCTGGAATTCTAAGGGATTTATTATTTTAGTGTAAGTTATTTCCATTTAATTAATTTTTTATGACCTGCTTACCACCTGATGTGATGCTGGTACCCCTGGTGTGTACAGAGGCTTTTGGAAAAGCTTGTTTTTTTCCGTCTTCTTTCCCAGCACCATCACCCTGTTCCTGAATTTCACTCTGGAGAGGGCATGTGCCAGAGTCTGTCTCAGGCCTCACACTGATTTCCCTCCTGTTCCTGTTCCTCCTCCTCGTCCGTCTATGCAGCTCTTTTCCCGTCTCACCACACTGATCTGTGTTACAGCAGGCTGTGGTGCAGAGTAACCTGACTCCATTTTGAAACCCAAGTGATCTTGTTATGACTGCTTGACTCTAGGCAAAAGTGATCTTGCCCTGGGCCAGGAAAGAGTAACATTCCCTGTTTTGTAAACCTCATTAAGTGACGATGATTTGTGTGAGAATTATATTAGTGTCTTTAGAAAATGTAGTATTGTTTCCAGACCTATTCAGTTTTTTAGTCTGCACTGTTCACTTCTGTCTTTGGGATTACCCAACACCAACAATAGTGAGAAAGTTTGCTCGTGGCTCTCTTTACCAATACCTTATGGATGAGGCAGAGGCTGGTGCTCCAACAGAGACAACACATCCAACACCACACAGTTCTTCAAATCACTGCTGTCTCTCTTTAAATGATTGAGGTTTTGCGGTACATTTTGCCACGGCTTGTTAAACTTCTGCATACTCTGTTACTTTCTGTTGCTATTTTTAAATATTGAAGTAACTCTGCTGCTCAAACATTAGCCCAGCATATTAGACGCTAGCTTGTAGCATGACACAAATTCTACCATGTAAATACAGCAACTTTGTGAGCTAATAATGCTGACAGATCCTGGAAGAGATGTAAAATCAGAACATGGTTCTTTCAGTTATATAATTTCAGTCATAATGACAAACAAAATAGTTTTTTTTTCTAAGGATAGTTCATTTTCAGGAGTACATAGTATTTAGCATATCACTATTTAGGCTCAATGTTAGTGCTTTGTCTCATGTCTGAATAGAAGATGACAGGTTAATATGTAGATTACATTAAAAATCTTTACACTATTGGCCTAAATTGTACAAACTTTTTTATACAAATAAAGATGTTAGGCTGATCTGTGTTCAGTTACAGCCTGATGATTTTTCCAAAAAAGCACTTTAATTCATAACACAACATCAGCAGCATGTGTCGCTTTTAGTAAATTAGGAATGTACTTGAGATTGATTGACATTAATTTAATATTTCACATGAGAAGAAGTAGACTATGAATAATGCCCCCTCCGTCCCCTCTTCAGAGTGATTAAAATATTTAGGTTTCATTAAAACATAAACTAGTCAATGTTTTGATGTCATCTAATATGAGTGTAAATTTATGGAAAAGACGTTGCTGCACTTTTTTTTCTTCCCACAGATGGTGATGGTGTGATGTTGACTGTAATTAAAGGCTTTTCAACACATTTTGATTAAAATATGTAGTAGTGCAGAGGTTTTTTCCTATCTGCGTGCTGGTTGTTTTCTCATCGTTCTCATTTAAACCAGAAGTGTTTTTGCATCTCTTTTCACTTTTTCCCAAACTTGAATTAAGAGGACACACATGCAAGTCAAGCACAGTTGACCAGCGTGAAACAACACGTATATAAAACAAATGTGTGTAGTTTTTACTTTTCCGCGTACTCCCCCCCGCCCCCTCACCACCAGCTTCTGCCTCTCCCTCTGTCCTCTCTACTCCTTGCCCAGAGGGATCCATAAATATCATTTCATCCCGTGGAGCTGCTGACATGCTGCAAGGGGCCTACGATAAATAATTCATTCCCTTGGTACAGGGCAGAGCGTGCTCCTCTGTCTGGAAGCTGAGCTGGGCGTACTGGTGTATGTGTTTTGGTGGACAGGGTTTACTTGCGCCGGTGGTGGGATAAAATATACAAAACGTGGGTTTCAATTGACTGTATAGTAAACAACCGTCTTTGTAGAGAAATAAACAGGGGTTTAGGCAGAGAATTGGTTTCCCTGCATTGATTTGTAAGTTGCTGAGTCGTGGTGAAGCAAACCCAAAATGTCTCGTTCTTCTCTGCCCCCTCCAAAATATGCTCCTCCTCTCAGGGCTTTCTGCATCACTCATCCTGTGCTGAGTTGGGATGATGTGGGAGATTGTCTACAGACCATCACCTGCCTTCTTAAAGTACTTGCTACTGATTTATTGATGATGCTTGTGATTATTAACACAGTTTCTCCTCTCTGTCTTGGCTGGCACTGGTGGCTTTATCGGAGGACAGATAAATAGAATTAAGGAGACAGGAAACAGATGTTTTTTTTCCAGACTTTCAAGTTGAGAAATTGGATGCATCAAACATTTTTATATATTCATTTTAAAAGGAAATTTGGTGGTATTGTCAAATGATACGATTGACAGACAGTAGTTGTCCAGAAAATGTGAGAAATGTCAGATGTTGTACTTTTAAAGTTAAATATATCATTGTTTTTCACCATTCTAAAGTTGGTACATCCAAATACCCAGGCTTGGCAAATTTCATAGAATTTACATTTCGCAAATTTATGGGTTGCACAAGAAGACATTTGTTTCTGTCAATACAATTTAATTCACAGCACCCTTGTTAGGACAGAAACCTTCAAATTTTCCTACTCATTTGATTTGTAGGTCAGATTTATACAATCATTGGAGTACCAAGACCATATATGTGTCTGTCAACAAAACATCAACAACAAGTGTCGAACTTTATGGCCTATGTATGCCTGGCTGCACACAATTACTAATACCTTAAAAAAAATCACTATTATCTTTGTCATGTACCCTTGTAATATCTGACCCAGCTTGTGGGTCTAATAACCCAAACCCCCTCTTGCTGCGGCCTCACTAACACCACTGGCTGCTGTATAAAAATGCAGTAACAGGAAAAGGTGATGGACACTGATGGTAGAAAGGTTGAGGCCCCAAATGTTTGGTGTCTCATTTTCAGTCCCCTCCCTTCACTCACTCTAATGGTTACCAAGGATCAAGCCAGAAACAAAGAGGGAGAGCAGAGGGGGGAATTTTTTTTTTTGGATTTGATTAGCCTCAAACTGCTGCATCTAATTGCCCCTAACACCAAAGCCATATTTAAATGATTTATTCATCATCATGTTTCGAACAGGCCCCTTGTAAAGGGGTTGGCAGAAAAAAGGATGCTCCAGCCTTGCTCCCCTCCTGTGCACTATTGTCTGTGTCAGTGGAGAGGAGGATAATGGGCGTAATGTTGCCATTGCTCACAGGATGAAGGCTGATACAAAGCTGCAGTGGTGTACATTAATGTTGTTAAGCAGCCTGCGTACAAGAGGAAGGACGTTCTTGGCACACTTCTCATGCTGTCGCTGTTGCATCTGCAGTGACTTTGAAGACATTTCAACTGTAGGGCAATTCTGAGATATTCAAACCTGCTGTGACGGGCGACCTTACACCCCTTGATTTGATGCTAATCAGCAGTAGTGAAGTAGTTTTGTCTCGCCTTAAAAATAGTATCAGTCAAAAAGTCAGCAACTATCCTTTATCAGTTTGAAACTGTGGTGCAATCTTCTGTTTAGTGTGCTGATAGCAAGATAGTTTCATCAAGGTTGACAGTTTTGAGCTCTGGTTATATGTTTAATATGATGACTATCAATTTAACAGTAATTTATGTTGCTTAATTAGACTTGATTTTATAAGAAACCCATTCTCTTAGTAGTTCTTTACACTTCTAAGTTTCTCGGTCGTTTAATTGAAGTATCTGTCAACATCGTGTCATCACACCTACAGTCACAACTCTAGCAAAGCTTTTTCACACCTGTGTTCTGTCAGGTTGTGTTTAGTTTTTACACCCACCTTGCAATCTATGCAGAATCTCATTTTAATGCATTTTTTCCCCCTTGGTCTCATAAATAACAGTGGAGTTGATAACAACTGTTGTCCTTCACTAAGATAAGACGACCAGTAGATCTATAGTCACTGTCAATATGAAGGACAAGTTACATTGATGTTTATTTTGGAAGGAACACAATCTCCTATCTTCTGACATTTAAGCACAGACAAGAAAGAATTGATATTTGTTTTAGAGTCGTTTAAATTGAAAGTTTTGGCCCAGGAACCTCAGGCTGCACCGTGCTAAACGTTTTTGATCTGAACTACTTTAATCTTTTTCAATCACATAAAGCTTCACCAAGAATCCCTTGGACTCCAGCAAGTCATCTGAATGTGACAGAAAAATGGAATGACTCCGACGAGGATCAGTTTATTACCTAAGCAAATCGGCTTTCAACAGAGTTATATATTAATATGTTTTTGGCCAGTGGCTAGCAGCAGGATAAATATAGGATGGTGGTGTGAGGCTGTCTGGGTGACCCTGTTACTATTCACAGGGAAACAAGAACCCGAGGATGTTGGCTTAGTAGACTGCCTCAGAACGGACCAGCTTGTGCTGCAGACCAGTTGTGTTTCCTGTGTCCACAATGACTGAACATATGTGTTGGCATATCGTGGTGATTTTCTCGACCTTGACCCTGTATGAGTGGAGTTCAGTAAAACAGCAGGGATTTTGTCTCTGACTGGGTTTCATCTGCTACTGGCTCTGACCTCAGTGGTTAGCTTTCTGTAGGCTAGATTATTGATGTCTCACTGGCCTTTGCTTAATCCTCAAAAAGGATTGTCCTAAGCTTTGACAAGGTAATATGGTCTAAACAGATTGCATCAATGCTCTGTCCAGAGTCACTGTAATCTAATGCCACAGATCTGATGCATTCACTCATGGTCCATCATTTTTAACTATTTTGTGAACTTGTTTCTTCTCTATATTTATGTTTTATTGATGCTGATAATATATTCCCAACTGGGTTTAAATGGTTGAGATAAACATAAAGATAAACAAACAAATATATATTTCCTAGTGGTAGAGTTAAAGGCTTGGTCTGAAATTTAAAGCAGAAAAAGCAGGCAGAGGGAATAAGGTTGATAAGAGTTAGATATGATAAGGGCAACACTGTAGGAAACGGACTACTGTACACAGTATAAATCAAAGGCTTTTAGAATAATAATAGCTACTTTAAAACAAATTTAGGATAAAATCTCACAACAAAGACTTCAAATGTGTTTGTCATTATTGTATAGGAACGATGTGGTTGTAGGAAAGGACACAATAAGTTCATTGCTACAGTATTTTAAACATCATTTTTATCAACATCAATTTGATTTGGAAGATATTCTATTGTCCATTGTGTTGATGTTTTTGTTGTGTGAAGTGGTGGAAAGCGCAGTCTAAGAAACAGGTACACAGTTTTGTTTTTACTTTTACGCCACCAGTAGAACAAATGGATCTGCGAAGTGCCTCTGACATCAGAACTTCATGTTGAATTCTCCAATGTTCTCCTTGACTGTAAACCCAAAGCTCTTCTCAAATACATAGCCTCGTAGCAACACTACTAAAGTAATAGAATTAAATCCTATTTCATTATTTTTTAGCGCTTGCAGTCTCAGCTCCTTTTCTCAATTGGAGAATACTGACCACACTCCTGAAATTACTGAACATTTGTAGCAGACACTTGCAGCTTCAGCCTGCCTTGAGTTGGCTAGCTTAAAAAAAACGATAACAGCCTGGAAAATGAGAAAATGGATGGTTGGACTTAGAGCATGAAATGCCCAACTAATGCCTGCCATTTATTTATGTGATTAGTGTCAGCCTTTTCCCCCCAACATGCTGCTTTTATTTAAATTCAAATGGCACAAAGATGAGAACTAGATTGATGAAGAACACAACCTATTGGCTGGTTAATGAATCTGGTTAATTGACTGTGTAAGGGTGTGCCATAACACTTAAGAGAAGCAGCAACAGCAGTGCTCTGCAGGATTTCACTGCCTCATGTGCGATTACGTCACTCAGTTCTTATTGATCGCACCAATGATACAACATCATAATTGTTACAGACTGAAAAGAACGATCTCTGTGACCGTGGCAGTCATTACGGAGCTATCAGGGGTCCTTGGATGTCCTGACATCTTTGTAAGTGATTAGTCTTTTCCCTTAGAGGGTAGTAGGGCTCCTCTGGGCATCACTGGCTGTTTTACCCCAGGGGAACTATACTGACAGCTACTGAGAGAGGTGCAAGGAAAGAAATTCCTCAAAACAATAGAGCACAACCACGTTGCTGAGGGAACGAGGAACGAGGAAGCTCACTTCCTGCAGCATCTCTTTTCTTTACCCACTTTAAGGTGATAGTCTAGAGTCTAGAGCTCCTGCTTATTCAGTATTTAAAAGAAAGTGATACCACTACCTACACATAGAATCTGCAGAAAATGTTTACAAAATCAGAATCCGAAGGCTCCCTACCACTCCTGCAGGGGGTGCAATAAAAATGTTTGCATTAGTTCATGAGTCAAGGACATTATTCTGGTACGATAGTTAAAAAAAATCAAGAAAAACAAAAAGTATATTTAGACTGAAATACTTGTGTGTCAGAAAATTGATCACATTAGACACAGAAGAAATAATACTCCTCTTTAGAACTATATTGCTTAGTGCCCACCATCTTTACAGTTCTACCTTAAGGAATAATGGACCACACTTTATGGACTTTGCAACATTTAAAATTTCGTACATTTACCCATAATTTATGTTGCATCTTTTTCGGCACTACGAGGCACATTTTTTCATATGTCCTTGCATAAATGCATAACAATGCCAAATTAAGAGATTTTGAACAATTGTTTGTTGTTTCTTTTTGTTTGCTAATCACCTAGACAACTCATTCTTCTCCTAGAAACCATTAGGACCTATAGCAATACCAATAATAATTTTAAATCTATTGATCCCACACATTCTTGTGTTAACTGCTGCAACAGGCTGCACCTTGTAGGCAAGTATGTGGTTCCTCTGGGAATCGAACCCATGACTCCCTGTGCTCTGCTTCCGAGGCAGCCAGGTTAACTGCTACACTATGGAACCTCTGTGTTTGGTCGGTCTGCCCGCATTAGTTTCTTTTCGTTGTCTTCTTTTTGTCATATCGCCTAACACCTTCCTTCCTGCAGCTAATAAGCAAACGACTGCACTTTCTCTTGACACTTGGCTCCGTTGTGGTGATTCGCTGTGCTTGTCAGGTCGAATATTGAGTGGCACTGTGGCCCCTTGTCAACAAAAGGAATGGCCCCGGAATGTGAAGGGGCGGCGTTATTTGTGCTTGGGGAGGATTATCTCCTCCACACGCCACTCTGCTTGTTCTCATTGTCTGCTGGCATGCAGTTGCCAATGCCAGTGCGGCTCCCTTGAGATTTCTTTCAGCAAAGTGCCATACACCGCCAGTTTGGTAAATCTTGAAGTATTTTACACAAACAACACACATTTCTGTTTAACCAGCATCCATGACTTTGCTGACCCTTCAAGGCTGACAGCTTACTCCTGATTGAACATTGTTGTGTGATGGAAATCTCTAGCGGGGTCACTCTGTGAACGACTGCTGACGTGACCTCACTGGGTCTGCAGTCAAGGTCCTAAAGCCACTTAACATGTGCCTCTGACTTTCTGGGGCCTCATTGTTTCCAGTCGTACTGCGTTCATTGTCATGTCTGTTTTCCCGTTTCCTGAATTCAGCACACGTAGCATTTTTGTGTGAATACTGTGGTGACTATTTTTTGTGGCGAGACAAAGAACACACTCAGGTTTAGGTCACATTTAGAAATGGAGACAATGTTTTCTTCTAAGTGTAGGCAAAAGCAGACCCAATCCTCCGACCTTCTGATTACACCCCGCTGAGCTACTGTTGGACGTCTAATCAGTGGCGCAGCAGGTCTCTTTAACCCTCATTCCCACAGGTAGAGGTGCCTGTACACACAGCTACGTGCCTTTTTTTTAGATGTGGCACTTCTGGACCCAGAAATTAGAATTTGCACCACAGACGCTGTTTGTTTTACACTGGGTAATGAGATGCAAATGATCATGCATGGGGAATTGGGGATTCCGATCCACCAGAGAGAAGGGAAGAAGGGGAGGAGGGAGGGATGTAACACGTGCGAGCTGGGACTGTCTTCAGCAGAAGACCTGCAGACAAAGAGATTTCACGGCAGGGAGCTGCACGGTGTGTCAGGGATGTTGTGCCAGAATGAGATGGCATACAGTTCTATTGTAGAAAATCAGGGTTTAATAGTGGGCTGGATGATTTCCACACCTCTCAGCATCAGACTGGAGTAGCCGGGCTCCATTTTCCCCAGTGGTATTTAGATGGTAGTGTAGCTTGGAGAACAAAGAACCAGGATATCCTAAAAATTCTGGCAGGTACTGTATTGGGCAGGCAGAGGGCTTGCCAGCTACTTTGCACATAACACAGTAGCTTTAGGCGAACAGGTTGTTCTGAGCAGGATATTGGCCATTTTTGTGCTGTTATCCCATTAACAGAAGTGGGTGATGGAGGACAGATGGAAACAAAGCTCAAAATGTCAAGAGTAAACAACATTTTCCCCCCTCACAATGACTTTGTATGCAAAGACCTCACGTTTGCAAGCAGAATTTGAATAAAGAATGCATAAGCAAGACCGTTGTCAGATTGTTTTTACACTGACAGACCACTTAACACTTTGTTTTGAAGACCCAGCTCACAAGTTAACTTTGTCTAAACACTTAGGCAGTGGCTGTAATGGTGCTGTGGGGCCTTTGGCTTTCTGTGTCAGCCATCATCATGCCTGCTTAGAAAACAGGCTGGCAGCTCTGTGCTCTGTGACCCACTGCAGTGGCAGACTGTGTAGTCAGGGGATGCAGTGTGTCATGCTGTTTCCTGTGTAATCTGTGCTGTGGACTCTGAAAGGTCGTCCTTCAGCACACTGGATGTGTTCCATTTCTTTAGATACAGTAAACACTCAATCTGCCTGACACGACCTTTTGGCAGATAATCTGATTAAAATCACCACTGCTTTGGGGCCATTTATGGTAAAATTCCTTTTCTCTTGGTTGTCCTGACATTCACTGCCAGGATCTTGTATGTACTGATCTTCAGAGTCAAACCACTGCATTAAGTCTTCTCCAGCACATCCTAAGTATTCTCAGTGGAGTTGAGGTCTAGACTCTGTGGTGGCCAGTTCACATGTGAAAACACTGACTGCTGCTTCATGAACCACTCACACTCCATCAAGGCTCACTAAATCCCAGAGTTGGTAACCTAACATATGCCCACGCCAGTTGGGAACTTAGAAAAGATTCATTATTGCTCAAACAGGTCAGTATTTCTAAGTAGTCAGCTGACTACATTTTGCAACATAATTTTGCTGTAGCCAGACAGTTGGTGATGGACTGCTTTCTGCTGAGTTGTACAAAGACCCTTGCATTATGGGTAATCAATGCCACCACCTAAATCTAGACTAGTACGACCTTATATAATCAGTGTCCTAGCGTCTTACTTTGATTGTTAATGATGTTCCTTTAAAGAGTTGGTGGATTTTAGTCATTTCTTTGTACTTTGACTGTGGTTTGTAGAGGACTCTATTGTAGAGGATATTTTAAAAAATGTTGTTTAATTAATTAACTCCCTATCAACAATATTAATTTGTTCGCAACCCCTTATAATCCTTTTGACAATCATGTCCGTCACATTTTCACAGGTAACGTGTTAAAATTTTTAGGTTGATTAATTTAGTAGAGAATCATAGCTGTGAAATATAGATAACGTGTTATGTAAATCCCAACAAGGAGTGGATTTCATGCAGTGAACAATCCTCAGATATTTATTTTATGTACCTTGGTAAACCTTATGTAGTGGCTGTTTTGAAGGGACCGTTTATCTAAGATTGGTTATTTATTCTCCTGGCCGCTTTCCCATGTTAGTTTCAATGCATATTCCTTGCACTTAGAGACGTTAGTGGACACAGGCCACAGGAAAAAAATTGTTTAACCACGCCGTAATGTCAACCATTATTGAAATATTTATAGGCACTTCTCTGCCGCTCGGCCGTGCGACCATAAATCAAGTAAATTGAAATGCATCCATTTGTTATTCACTTTGCAGCTGGATTTGTGGGAGTAGAAGAAAAAACACAAAAGTCACATGGGGTGAATGTTGTACATCAGTCTGGACATTTGTCTTGATCTGTGTTGTGTTAGACTGAGTGTCAGGGCACTTTGTTTGGCCTCACAGAGGGAATTTAAATCAGGCGTTCATTGCTTCTTTTATGCTGTTCTTGTGACATACAGACATTGTTTGTGTCCGTACTGTGTGCCACTGCTGTCATGTCACATTTTGACCGTCACATTGTCAGGTCACACCAGCAGCACACAGTGTGACCAAATCATGTTCATAATGGAGTAGAAAGGAGATAGAAATCTTTGGTTTTGGTTTGATTTGTTGGGTTAAAGAAAACAGAGAGAATTAGTCAGTTCTAATACAACGATTATTTACAGTAAGGATCATGAACATTTTTCTTCTTTCTATGGTTTTCAGTACGCTTTCCGGTAATCACTGAATTTTTTGTTTCAATAATCAGATTTGCAGAGGGATGTGTGTGTGTGTTTGTGCGTATGTGAGCAAGAGAGTGTGTACAAGCAAAAAAGTGAAAGAGACTCGGAGACTGGGAAGGAGTTTCTCAGTCTCCAGTCCAACCAACTCCCTCCAATTTATAGGTCTTGGAGAGAGATCTGTCTGAGGAGAAGCCTGTAATTAGCCAGTTTAGAAAAATAAACCTCTTCATTTGCTCTCTACGTTTTTCTAAAAAAGGGTTAAAGGAAGCGAAGAAAAGCCCTTTTTATCTCCTCCTCTTCTTCCTGAATGTCCATCCCTATTTCACAGCTAAAAACCCTGTTGTTTGTTCTGTTCAGTTCCAGCTGCAGCCTCAAGGGGTTTTTCATGTTTGTCACATCAATGCTTTGGCCAGATGCTGCTGCACTTCTTAGGCCGACATTGAGCTGACTTGATTGATCAGAAATTATGACCTGGCTACCTCGTACATTTCAATTTGACAGCTAATCAATGCCTCCATCAGTAATCTCTGTGCAACAACCCTGAGGCCCCTGAGCCACAGTTTGCATGTCTTTGGATGCTATCATAAATCAACATTAAGGTTTGTGGGGGTGAAATCATATATGCAGAATGCAAGATCATTTGTTAGGATGTATATTTTCTGATGAAGACAGAACAAAAGCTTAAAAAACGTTTTCTCTTGACAACAGACCAGTTTNCCCCACCCCCCCGTCCCCTCGTCTCCTTTTTTTTAACTGATCTGACATTGCCACAAAGGAACAAAAGTGCTCTGAAGATGCTTTTTATAGATACAGAGCTCTTCCTGCTGTGTGGTGAATCAAAGGGTGCAGCAGGAGTCCTGGGAGAGCTGCGAGGTCCACCCAGGTAACCAAAGTCTTTAAAGAAACATCCAGTGTTAAAGTTTCACTGTGGGACTATTGTAAAAATGAAGTTGTGCATGAAGTTGGATTATTTTCAGAAGCCATGGTTTCAGTCTTTCCACACACGTACAGAGACATTGTTTTCACATGGGCATCTTTTATTATTTTTTTCTCCTCTACGTCTGACCGGATGTTAGGTTTTCAGCCGTTGCTGGAAAAACGGTCCCCATGCTGCATGTGGTCTGCGTGTTGAATGTGCAACCACCGACCTGTGCAGCCATTCAGCTGAAGCAGGACTGGTCCGGTGGCTGAGCCCAGCTGGCCCGCTGCCAGCAGCGCCCCTCACTGCAGACAATACCCACCTGTGTTCAACAAAGGAGGGGGTTGGGAGTCGGTGTATGTGTGTGCTTATAACACATGCACCAGTTTGCCCTAAAATGGGCAGAATATGGCTCCCCCCCTTCCCCCCCTCTCTTTCTAGCTCTCTCCAGCTGTCCATCAACAGGCTCCAGTTCTTGTTTGGTCTTATTGTGATGGATGCCGATGTTTGAAAGCCATTTTGGGAAATCAAAAATCAAACCTGGTTTCAGGGGGAGGGGGCAAGATGGGGGCAGGGGGTGCAAGTGAACACAGAGGGTCTCTTGGTGGCTCCTACGTGGGCCTTCAAAGGAGTCTCTGCCTTCATCAGTTCCAGACACCCTCTGTTGGATCAGAGTGACCCCCTTCACAAACATGCCTTAGGCTGGAGGGGTGAGGGGATGGGAGGCAGAAGGGGAGGTAAGTGGGGTCCCTGGGGGTCTTCACTCTCTGCTTACTTCCACTGCCAGGGGGTTGCCAAGGCAACTGTATTTGATGCATACAACAATGCCAGAACTCCCCCTTGCCCTCCACCCTCTTCTTCTCCTGTGCCATATATACACATTATTTACAGTGTCTGTGGGATTGGACGGTCACATTGGGAATGACAATAAAGTGGACAGACAATGCAAGTGCCAATTAAAAGATAATTGTTGTATAATTACAAATGCTGCCAAGCAAATTAATTTAAGTCTCTTAATTAATAGCATGACATTACAGTAGCTGGTTATCACAGTAAGTATAATCTAATAAACTGATTTTTGAATCAAGGATTAAACACTTAATGTCCTTGGGTAAAACTTTATAAGTTTTTCTGTTTGTGTTTGTCATTGAATAAAATGCTGGAGATGCTGACTCCACTGATGCAGAATAATAAGACGATGAACGCATAAATACATATTTAAATGTCATCCTGAGCAACTGTGTTTCCCTCTGGTTGACAAGAAGTGGATGTATTTTGCAGGTAGCCTTTGTGTCAAATTCTATATCTGCATATATGTGTTGCTTTTCAAGGGCAACCGTTACCTGGATTAGAGCATTTAAAAACGCAATCGTTGGCATTTACTGGACTGAAAATAATATGATATTATCTGTTGTAAAAGATTAACCAGAAATCTGAGAGACGTTTCTGTGAAACTTGATTCCTCTTTATTTTCGAATCCATTTATATGACGTGTTACGGACATTTTTAGCAGCTCAGTTGTGATCTTGATTGTAGTGTGAGGCCAGGTGCTTAGATACTCACTAAACCCTTGAACAGTAATAGCACACTGCTGGTAACAGGGCGTCCTCCGTGTCAGCAGAACCAGGGAGACTTTTTGTTTGGTGGACTCATCCACTTCATCTGAAGGTTACAGTATTACACTTAAAATCAGAGCCAATGTCACTGATGAAGGCTGAGTCGACACCATTGGTTTCTTTGTAACGCTTTGAAAACACATGAGAAAAATGTCCCTTTTGGCTTATATATGTTTTGAATTTTTAAATATTAGAAATTGACAAATGAAATGACAACTATCTCTTACATCATGACTCATTTTCTGGAAGAAAAAAATATCCCTATGAAGCTATTTGTATGTATGAAGTAGTGGTAATGGAGCACACGTTCTTAGTGATGTGACATGCATTTAGATACGCAAAAGAATTAAAACACATAGTAGCTGCAGAAAACCTCTGCAAGTGTTCACCTGCATGCATGTACATCCAACAACAGGACTTATTGCTACAAATAACCAGTGCTCTGAGGTCAGTGAACCCTTGTGATCTCAAAAGATGAAAAAATCTTGCACAGTATTGCGTTCCTGGGTGTGCTCAGTGCATACATTAAGTAAATAGTTAATGACAGAGGGAGGAAAAAGAGGACGCAAGCCGAGAATATTGAACTTCCAGAACGTAGCTTACCACATGGAGCTGTGAGAAGAAACAAAAAAGCCTCACCGAAAAAAGTATCAGTGTTTATTTTACAGCAAAAAAAGGGGGGGGGCGTTCATCAGTTTGACAAGATAAACGCTTGTTGCCCCTGTTTTGCTGTGTTTACACAACACACACACACAAACACTCCCTCAGTCATGTCTGATGGTGTCGCTTGACAGAGGGGTTTTTTTTCTGTTGAAGGATGCAGCATACAAATCAGGTACATTGTTCCTGCTCACACAGACCCAACGGGGGCAGAATAACAAGGTGACAGAAAATAACCAGCAGTGATGCACAGACTGACACACGCACCAGACAGTGAATATGAATATGTATCAGTATTAATTAAGCATGGCATCTTATAGAACATATTAACGATTCCAACACCCAACGTAATCTTTGGATCTCACAGTAGGAGTGTATGTTTACAATTTAGTTGTGTTGTGTGTGTTTGTGGCATGTGTGTTTTTCTGCAGCAGCTTTGTCTATTTGTACCTCATATCGAGCACTTACATGAAGTGTCAAGTGTGTGTTTACACCTCACTCAGAATAGAGATTCTCCTGACGGTGTCAACAGGTGATAACTGTTACTGTACACACTGCTGCTGCTGGAGATGAAAGGAGCCCAGGGGCAGTTTACACGTTTGACTGTGTTTTACTACCTGATTGGAAGATTGAAAATGTCCCGAAGGTTTCCCACATCAGTCATCTCTCTCCGAACAGGTGCCAGTGTCTGTGCTGCACCATCGATCAATAGAACACAGACACGGTTTTTATATCCAATCCTGACATCATTTAAAAACTTTTTCTTTTTTGATTTTAGAATGCTGACAAAGCATCACACGTCTAAATTACATTTTGGAAAACTGAACGTTTTTTTCATAAATCCAATTAGATTTTTCTAAATTATTTTTAAGAATAAGTAATAGAAAAATCTTAAATTGTGGAAATCAGAAAGCCTCACAAATTTGAAAGATGTTTACCAGTGGAGATCATGGTAGAATCATGACAATCACGTCCTATGGTGTGCCAGTGCTATACTTACAGGGTGAGGGACAAGAAGTGCCATATTGGCCCCCTCCCCAGCTTAGTGAGATCATAGCTGAGCCCCTTAGGTGTGGACACATGGTCTCACACTGTCTCATTCTCCCGTCTCGGTCCTTTGTCCCCCTGCGGATGTGACAGGCTGCATATACTTCTAAAAACCTTTGAAGCCCTTTGTCTGTTGCCATTGTTGTGCTTCTTTAGATTATTATCTAAAGATTAAAAACTGCACAGTAATTAGTAAGACGACGTGGAGCACAAACACACTGTGCCTCAGTGTCAGAGAGACGGTAACAGTAGCTAAAAGCGTGGAATTAACTTGATGATTTTAATTGCAGCTCTAATTTCAGAGTATAAAAGCAGCTGGTTTCTACTGGCTCTGCTGGTTCAGACTCTAGCCAAGCAGAATTACCTGGATTTTGGATGAGGCTCGACGGTCCTTGCAGACCTAGCAGGGTCTCCTTAATATGATTAGGACAGATTAGAGCGTTGTGTGCACATCAAAAGAGCCAAGACCAATTATCATCAATGTCCTTTCAACATGACAGCCGCCCCTTTTCTCCCTCCCACTGATGCAAAAAAAAAAAAGAATAAGGAAGACATTACAGCTCTGTCCCGGCGTCTTCTAACACTCCAGAACACTCCACGCTAATGGAAGGATTCGTTATTCATTCTTTCATGTATAGTATTAAATATTGGTGCACACTGGGGACCAAAACATGGGGACTAAACATCAGAACTAATAAGTCTAGTTCCACGACTGTGTGCTGGTTCATATGTCACAGAATATGGCGTTTGAAAAGGTGGGGAAAACCCAAATGAGTATTCAAGGGCCCCAGGTGATATTTGCGAATGTATACCTTTCACTTTTTCTCTATTTGTTAAACTGCACAGTCTGGTGTAATAGTTTATGTGCAGGGTAACAGCAGTGACAGTTAGCTTTGCAGTGTTTGGCTGAGGTGCCCATTACCATAATCCCCCGTCAGATCAGGTCTTCCATTACCCTTTTGTGCTGTCTGTACTCATGACAGGAAACCAAATGGATGTGGATAAAAGTAGTCGCCGTGTCACCACCCTCTCCGTCTTACCACACATACACACACACACACATATATACAGGGTCACCCACAAGGGTTTTGCAAGTCACTCTCATTGTTTTACTTTTCTAAAAGTGCAGCAGTCTAAACGCTGAAGAAAAAACAACAGCCTGGTGTGAAACCACCTGTCAAACCAATGTCCCATCAAGACCTGAGAAAATCCATTTATATTCCTTTTTGATTCGCAGGATCAGTGAGGCTCTGGGTGTGTGTGTGTGTGTGGTCAGACTTTTATCTTTCAGTAAAACATTATTTATTGATTGATTAGATCATTCAAGTACATTTCTACCAATACGTTTCCAGGAAGCCTGGAGTCCACCCCTCAGTGTGGCCAATGGCCACTTTGGGTTTGGTAGGGAGAAAAAAATCAATTCAGCATAGTTTCACAGTCACACTTACTGTGCTGCAGTAACTGCTGCAGCAAAGGCTGAATCTCTTAAACAGCAATCTTACTGCAACCGCATGTGTTTTTATATATTCCCATGTAAATCCTCCTTTTGCTGGATCAGGTTTGGTTTATAAGTAAAGCCGTAAACCTTGAACGACTGCGTGTACATCCTGTGGATCTTAGACCACACCCACACACACACACACAGGCTGCACCACTTGTGTTGTGTTAAAAAGAAATAAAATAATGTCTTTTGTTTTAGTAAATGCTCTCGAGGGCAGATGATATTCTCCCAGAAATAAAGGAAACACATCATTGTATGAATATCTAGACTCTGCACTGGCAGATGTTTTTTAGACATTCACTGCATTCAGTCATTTTTATAGATGGATGATCGTCAAAGTCCAACTTAAACTGGACTAAAAATGTGTGGAAAATGCTTATTTTTTAAACCAGTGAATGTATTGTATTGTAAGGTTTACTGAAGCCTGGCAGTAATGTAAAAAAAGTAATATACCTTTTGTTATATATAGAGTAGGTCTACAAGTTATAAACTAGTCCACAGGTTTTTTTATTTTTTTATATTTATTAATGCTTTAAGCTTTGGCACAGTGCTGCAAGTCACAAAAAAGGTTACATTTTGGTTATTTTTTTGTTACTGCTCTTAAAACTTTCCTGCTGGTTCTAGTTGTCCCTTCAGTAAACATGTTTTTTTTTTATTTCTTTATTTAATTAGAGGAAAAATATTTTAAAATATCTACCCAAATATCTTTTAAAAAACTAATTTCTACCATTGACTGAATCTCTCCAGTGGCGCTGTTTTGTTAACTGTTGTCTGAGTAATTGTATCAATTACAGAGAGAAACCCTTATCTGCCTGAGAAGATTATTATGCTGTTTCTGAGCCAACACCGACCAGCTCACTGCTGCTCGTATCGCAGCGCCACAGCTGGACTCGGCATGTGTGCTCTTCCATTCTTGCTGCTGCGCTGCCTGCTTTAATCACAGCCATGAATTTCCAAACCACTCGGGTGTGCGCTTCTTGTAGATTTACACCCGCATTGCGTTTATATAGTGAAAATGTTATGTATATTTAATACTTGAGCAGCACGAGTAAATCCACAGCAAACCGTGTTACGGTGACTGACATCATTGTGGCCCATCAGCAGGGGAAAACTCAATCTAAACCCCCACAAGCATGTAAGCAAGGCTGGAGTGGCCCCAGTGTCTAAGACCCAGTGACACGGTGCCTCCCAGCTAACCTTCAGTCTGTAAGTTAATCATTAATAATTGAACCAAACACTCAGACGTGATGGAGTGGACAAGCTGATCCACTGAGAAGCTCTTTGGTGGAAAGGTGCTTATTATTAAATATGAAGCCTGTTTGTTGTGACTAATAGTATTTTTTTGTTTTCTTAAAGCTTAACTTTTGTTGCTCTATACAGTCTACAGTGTCTGGACAGGAAGCATAAGGCTGTGTTTATGCACTGGTAGGTTCTTTATTGGTTGCTATTCATTTAAACCGGTACTAATGCTGCTTTTGATTGGGAAATGGAATAACCCAGGCGTCACATAATTTAGAAAAAGACTTTCCACGTAACAATTTTAATCTTTTCTAAACCAGTTTCCAAATAAGCATAGTTCAAATTCCTCAATTTTCAACCACCAGGACAAGGTTACAGAAGCTTCATTTGATCAGTACCCTTTAGTAGAAAAAACATGAATCACAGTCATTGTGTTCAACCCAGACATAGCTACAATTTTCATAAACAGGGCATCATTCCTAAATGTTAGCAAAAATCAATATAAATTGTAATTGATTAAGCAAAAAAAATTGCCAAAAAGATTTCGAGTTCGGCCAAAGATCAGTAAAAGTTTGATTCAGTAAATGCAATTCTTTATTCTTTAAAAATTTGCACAAAAAGTATTTTAGGATAGGTTTTTTTATGTGCTGCTATCAGTTGTTACAAAATGGTTATTAGAAATTTTAGTCAAGACCATGGGCAGTGGTGGCTTAGTGGTTAAGGAAGTGGACTTCCTTGGGTGGGTCCGAAAGGCTTCAGGTTCGAGTCCACCAGCTGCCAAGTTACCACTGAGCTGCTGAGTCATTGTGCTGTGTCACAATGACAAGGAGTTCACTTTCCTTTCCTTTACAACTATTGGATAAAAGATAGTTAAAATATTTTTTAAAAAGACATGCTGGCTACAATAAGAAATAAGTACCATGATCAGCCCCCGAGCCATAGTCTGAACATACCTGCTTTAAAATTAAAATCCCAGCAGTGGGAATTAACTAGGTGATAGACAGGTTTCTTAACAGTCGCTATCTGTAGAAGTGGAAATAAAAAAAAAAGAAGTCCCAACAGATTTGTTTTCTATTTAACATATGTCAACCCTATATATACTTATATGTGAGGCTGCTGCATGCTCCGTAAAACACACACAAATGAATGGGGGTAGAAGCTAGTTGTATATTTATACATGCATGGGACTCCGGCTACATCTTCTATAAAACACACACACACACACACACAGTGCTCCTATTCCTGTGTTGGGGATTAGGTGGATTCAGGGCGGTGTTGCAGCTCGTGTCATGGTGTGGGTTTTTTCGGTGGGTGAGTGGGTGAGTGAGTGAGCGAGTGAGTGGGTGGGTGAGTGAGTGAGTGGGTGAGTTAACTAAAAGACTGGCCTGCACACAAATCATTACTGCTCATCATCTGCTGCCACTCAGCCACTTATTTACTCAGCAGCTTGACTTGGCTGAGGTGTTCTTGTATGACCACACACACACATACAACTCATTATACATCGGTTTGTCCGTAAGGAATTGTTTTCCAATGATTTGTTGTTCAGAGAAGAGGAATATTGTAGTCCGTCAGCAGTGTGTGGGTCAGTGCCTTGAGCTGAATATGCAAAGTTTTATCATAACCTCGAAGTGTGTCGCCCCAAAAAGTTTATACAACTGATCCCAGTTTGTTGATTTTATTTGTAAGACGCCAGTCAAACCTCGACATGACAGAAAGTCTTGCTTCAGCAAAACCCAGGGCTATATTGATATTAAACCAGTGAATTATTTATGAGGGTTATAACTTGTGGGATTAGATGTTGCATATTAAATACATACTGCTCTCATCACATCATGACTCTTGGTAAAAAGGTTGATAATTGGCTTCCAGAGAGACTCGTATGTCATTCTGTAAACTCCTGCACACCAAACAGTCATGCTTGGACGGCGGCCGTCTGTTTACACATGGCGACTGAGAGATAAGAGGGAAATTCAGCGGTGCCCTGATCAAATCCTGTGTTTATATTGTGAGAGGGACAGATAAATTGTAATAATAAAGATAATAAATTGTTTATATTGTGAGAGGGACAGATAAATGGAGGCACAAGGAGACGCAGGAGAAGGAGTGGAGGTGTGGGAGGTGTTTCAGGGGCTAGATTTGTTGCTTGTGGTTAGTGATACTCACATCCATGTGTTCTCTCAACAGGGCAAATATGAAGTTAGTCAGTGTTCAAGGAACTGAATGTGTCCTTCTGTGACTGGAGGATGGGTAGTTTACTGATCCTGTATATGAAGCAGGTGGACAATCCAGAACCTAGAAATGAAATATGAACGATCACATCGTTGTTACTGCAAATAAGAAGAACACTCTTCCCCGGTAGAATCTCCTGGTTGAATAACTGAGTGAATTTGAACAACATTGCCAACAATTTCTGCATTTGTGCAAATGTAGATGTTGTGTTTCGATTTTCTATCTTGTTTTATATAAGATAAAGCCGTCTGACTCTACAGTCAGCTGTAAAGGCACACATCAGGTGACGTTTCCAGCTTTATGCAGTGACTGCTAATATGTCAAAAATTGTTGGTGTTAAAATGCATAGAAGACGAACAAACACCACAACAACAAACACCTCTGTAGCTCCTGGAGCACAAATATAGATCAATTCTTCAGTCTTCTGTTCTCTGAACGGCTGTGATTGAGGCCACATCACTATAATTGTCCATGTAAATACATGTCATCTTTCCGTCTCCTCTCCGCGCATTGAAATGTACACACGCTGAGTGACACGCACCTTCATTTGTCCTGCAGTATTCCCACTTTTTTCCTCCCTGAAGGCTGCACAATAAAAAAGCCCATTACTCTACCCAGTCTTGTTGCCACATCACTGCGTCTCTCGCCTCACCTGCAATATGATCCACATTAGCATCCACAACAGCCTGGGCGGGGGCCGCTGTCCGAGCCGACAGCACTGAGAGCAGAGATAAGCTGCGTCTCTATCAGGAGTGTTCAGTCTCTGCAAGACAGGAAGAGGAAAGACGGGACCTTTGTGCAGCAGTGAATAACATCCAGTAAATGGATTTGTGCTCAACTCTGTGCTCGAGAATCACCATTCTCTTTGCGTAGACGCTCCTTAATGGGTGATATTTATGCAGCGCTGTTCTTTCCATAGCCTCCTCTGGGGTCTCTTGTTGTAGTTACACCCTCAGAGACTGACACAGGACCCATACTCGGTGGTGGAGCGTGAAGCAAAGCATAGCAGGTTGCGGTGGAACAAAGGTACAAACAAAGAAATGTAATGGCTGGAGAAAAAAGAGGAGCTTTGAATGAGCGAAAAGCGAGACCTGCTGAATATAACAAGAGGCGGTCCTGAAGAAAAGAGAGGGGTGGAAAGGAATGAGCGGATCAACAGATAGCATCAGCACAATAGCTGCCTGCAAATCCTTCTGCTCTCCAATTTCTCCAAACATCACACTGCAGCTTAAGCGGATTTTTACACACTCACTAAACACCAGTGAGCACTGCTCTGCCGCTCCGCCACAGAGCATGGCCTGAAGCCTGACACTTTCTAAAGGTCATTTTTCAAACGCACCTAAATATCAGGACATGATCTGCTCAGAAGTTGTCACATTTATTCGCCCCCTGTATGTGTTTGTATATATATATATATATATATATAACATAATCCATTTCCTGACAGTTGTTGGTCTTCTTTCTCAATCGGTTGACACCACTCACAGCTCCAATCGTCCAATTAGTGCCTGTCAACTCCGTATGTTATTGGTGAATGTCACCAGCCATGATGTTCTGTACTTCCTTCCATTTTCTAGGACTTTACTCCTGGGTTTCTAGCTCACTGAGACATTGAACAATTGATGTGAAATAGCCTGATTGGTTACAGTCATTGCTGCAGTTTTCGTGGAATTTACGCAACATCAGTCATATGACACAGTGACATCAAGAAAACAAGACCAAAGTTTGTTAAAATGTGGTTAAAGACTGACCTTTGAAGAGGTGTCAGTGAGTTATCATTCTGATAGATGCAGAAAATGACTCATTAAGTTTGGTTCTCTGATATAAAGCCCTAGTTACTTCACCTACACTGACCTTAAAAGCACTAAAATAAGAAATTTGATTGAGGGTATTTTTGAGTCACACAATTTAAATGCTGCATCTTCTGATATGTTGTTTTTTTGCAGAGACTTTCTTGGCTGTTTTAAGAGTTGACCAAGACTCTAATGAGGTCGTAGTCCACTTCTCTGGTTCCACACTATAGAGTGATTGGTAGCATTCACCAACAACTGCGCTCGATTTTAGAGTGATTGGTAGCATTCACCAACAACAACTGCGCTCGATTTCCTATCAAGACAACTGCAGAAAGGATGAAACTTGGCATCTGAAGCGTAAACGTTAGGCCTTTGTACTCAACACAATGAAAAAAGGAAATAGTTGCCTGTCTTTAAATGGATTTTGGCAGACTGGAACACTACTGTAAAACATCTACAAAGCCAGCTTTATGTCTTGACCTGTTCATTTTGTAATTTAACTCTTCCACCGGTGCAAACCCCTGACCTTAGGTACTGCTCTAAACCCCACATTTTTTGCTCTCCTCGGCCCACACTGCATCCTGTCATGAGCCTTGGATTGGCCTTGGAGTTTCTGTCCAGTCAGTATGTTTTCTTAAGGTTTAGCATAAAAAAGTAAGAGCGTCTTCTGTCTTGTATCCAATTGAAGGCTTTGATCCCTCCATGTGCTCCACGTGTTAAATGGTTTCCGCCTCTGTGAGACTCTGTGAACATGCAGGGACTGGTTTCTCTTTTATCAGCAGCTCCTCGACTGCCACCTCCGAGCCACAGCTCACTCTGAACAGAATAGGTGCTGCTTCTAAGAGCACATTCTTCTCCAGCAATTGTGTTTAAAGTTGAAGCCTTTGGTACTGTTATGCCACGCACAGAGGGAGACCCTGTCGAGTATTTTATGAGTTGCACTAGAGATCGGTGACAATTTTGGAGGGGTTTCCTGGAGGAAATAACTCTGCAGTTAACGTGTTTGTGATAAACACAGTCCAGTTAAGCAGGAATTGACTCTGAATCAGAGCTTTTGTTGCAATCTATCTCATCTCCCTGCTGATAACGATTTTACAGCGATGGCTACGCTGTCCCGAGTCCGTAATTGGCGTCAAGCCCATCAGAGGCAGATTGGTCACACTTGACCACCCTCTGTAGGAAACCGTACTCCAGACCGCTCGTTCTGCTCCTTTCTGTTATGATTACCAAAAACAAATATGACACAAAGGCAGCAGTCAAGGACAACACAAGCAAAGACACAGACTTTGAAATCTAACGCTGATAAATTGCTGGGTGTTTGACTTTGCAGAATGCACGGGATTATATAGATTTTCCCTTTTTTCCTCCCAGTGTATGTGTTTGTGTGAATGAGCATGGGAGCAAAAACCCAGGGCTAAGAGAATGGGATATAGTGTTTCATTAGAAAATCTATAGGATATCTCATTACAGCATCATGAGTCTCGTAGCAGGGTTGGTGGGAATGGGCTGGAGCGGAGAGTGAAGGCACAGAAATGTGCTTTCCTGTTTTTAGATGACTATGTGCTGCTCTGTTGTTTGTGCAGAGAGGAGGATTTCATCTCAATCTGTTGGGTGTTGACTATTTCCTGTTTGCCAGCTGGTTGCTGATTTTAATGACTGTGAGGCAGATAAGTCATCCTTGCATGGCAGAGCTATTTAAAACTTCAAGATCAAAAATGAATGACAGTAATCATTTGTGGTACCACATTAGTGTTGTTACTTTAAAACGCATTAATGCTTTACCAGCCAAAATTGATGTAATTACTCGATTTCTTTATAATTTAACAGTATAATTAAGACACTGTATGGGCATTCACTTTGAAAACGACACCCTCCGACTCCTGAGTTATTTTCTTTTTTTAAAAATATATTTTAAGCGTGTCATTTGGCTCCACTCGAGATGCTTTGTTTTAGAGTCTATTTTGAACAGCAAAGACTGGCACCTACTCCCACTGTAGTGAGACTCTACAACAACCAGTAAAGGTTACACCATTTTCCAAAACTTGACATTCAGTGATGGTCTTAACCTTTGCATTGAGTGCTGTGTGAGAGACCATTTAATCCATGAAACATGCAGCTTTGGCTATTTTGGTTTCAAATTGTGCACCTCAGGAGCTGGCTTCTGACATCCTCTCACTTAATCTATAAAAAAACAGCTCTCACAGTTTGCCCTACAGTGCTGCTGTTTTCTCAGTGGGCCAATCCTTCACTGTGCCCCCTTTGGGAGGTGGAAGACGGGGGAATTTGAGCCTTAATCAGTGCCAGTTAATTATTGCAATCGAGGAGAGTGCGAGAGAGGTTATCTTCAGGGTGGCTGTTTTACTGTTACATTCATTCATCTGATAAAAGTGCTGCGTTCTAGTTTATTCCTTAAGGCCTAGTTTTGGTAAATCTTATCATTGTAAAATAATTTCAGTAAATGTATTATTTTTGCACAGGAGCAAAATAAAAACTTTATATTAAGTACATTTTTGCACAGGAGCAAAATAAAAACTATTACATTAATTTTGTTTTTAAAATGTATTTATATTAAGTCAATTTTATTTATAATAAATACATTTTATTTATTTATAATAAATACATTTTATTTATTTATAATAAATACATTTTATTTATTTATTTTGTCTTTTTATTAGCAGAATAAATAGCATATTTTAGCAGGGATTGGAGATTAGTCTTGTTAGAAGTTATTCCTTTATCTTCTCACTGCAAGGGTATGGCTCTGTTTGTGTAACTGTTGCGAAGGATCCTGTATATCCTGTAATCCTGTATAAATTAAGTTACCACTATACCGTTGCTATTTTTTCAATATCAAGTGCTAACATGTAGTCATGTTTAGATTTCCTCTGTGCCACTTGGCCTGTGTCTTTGAAGATGTTTTTGACAGATAACTGGAGGTTGATATTGTATCAGAAACATTTCTCTGGCAGCAGGTAAGGTTTCAGTGAACCAGTCGTCCCTGGGTCTGTTTTGTCTGTCTTTTCAGTCCTGCCATTTTTTTCCATTGGCGCTATGCAAACGTGATGACCAAGAACCACAAAGCTGAAAAACTTGGATAGTTCTGTCTTATATTCTGCCAGTTGAGTAGGCGCCAGTGCAGGACAGTGTGTGCTAGAATCCCAGGCATCCCATGCCTCAGCCTTGACCCTTCTTTTCATGGGTTGCTTTGGGAACACTGAAAAAACGAGAGCTTTTGGGTTACGCTGTCCCTTATCACAGCAGTCTCCCTCAGGCAGGTCTGGCAGCTGCTCTTTGGAGATGACCAAAGTGACCACAGTGTGACCACGCTGACTCAGACAGAGTTCTGTTGGGAATGAAAAAAGTGAAACAGAGATGCGTTTCCATGTTAGCCAGTCTTCACTTTCTCCTATTTAAGTTTGTCCTTGTCAAGCGGTTCCTTAAGTCTGTTATGTTGTTTCTCCGCCTCAGGTGTGAGAACAAAGAACATCTTAACTGTATTTTTTTAAAGAAAGTATAATCTCTTTTTCCTTGACAATTCCAATTTTTTTCACTAAATTTACTTTGTGTAGGGCCTAAAGAGATGCATTCACTAAAGTATTTTCTTTTTTTTTTGGTCCATTTTTAAATCAAGTACCCAAATTTCTTTTGAAGAGGGTGGAAGCAACGACCTTAACCTCGAAGAGCTCTCTTATAGAATTCTTAAAAAGCAGTTTTGATCGAAGAAAAGACAAGATATTTTTCACATGAAAAGATACTTCGCATAAACCATGTCACAGATAGAGTTCAGCAAACAAAGATTTCCCTCCACATTTGGTCTCAAGATAATTATTTCCCTGAGGTGTTTGTGACAGATGGGCATTGGAGAAGAGTCTGCAGAGATGAGAGACACCAAATTGAGGTATAAAGATAAAGGAGGAGGGAGGCAAGTGTGGGAGGAAGGAAGAGACAACCATCTCCGTTAGTGTCATTAAAACTACCCCAACACTGAGGCTGCAGGACAAACAGAGGAGAGATTGAAATAACGTGGAGAGACAGCAGTCTGCTGAATGACGTCCTGAGGGTCATTACAAAGTGTATCGCTCTATTTTTACCTGCATGAAAGGTTTTAATATACCTTCAACGTGCTGCTAATGACTTTCTTGGCTCGTTTGTTCCACGTGAAGGCTTCAAACCCCAAAAGATCAGTGTCTTAATGTAAAAAACTCACAATATGTTTTATTTATTTCATTAACGTAACGGTATTTCTTGTAATAATTTGAAATTCTGCATCATGACATTTTTGTTTTATATAAAATATTGCTCCGGTCTGTTGAGAGGCAATGTCTTTGGTAGTGAATTTGGCCTGAAATCAGAGATTATGGTTTCATAATGTGAAAGTAAAAGTCACGTGTAACTCAAAGAACATAACAAAACAAAGATTATTTAAGACCACATTAAGTGACCTCTGTTGGTGATGCTTAGCTTACCACTCCCCTTGGATTCTCTTTTTCACTTTGTCCACCTGTGAAGCCAATTCACAATATGGACCTCATGTTCTGTAGAAGACGGCGTTGAACTCGCAGCATCATCTGTGAATGAATTACAGACTTGATCATTCCAAGTCTTCCTCAATTAATTAGACGGTTGGTTCAGAAGCTAACTGAACATTTCTGGCTGACTTAAACACCTTTACCTTTACAGCAACATACAGTGACTTTGTCCAGTTCACTGTTTCCCAAAGTGGGAGCACAGCAAAGCAAATTAATTTAAAAGTTTAATAAAAATTATCTTTTATGTGTGGCCCGCTGGGAAAATAAACATTTGTAATTTGATTTATTTGTTAGATTCAATACAAAAAGTCTTTTAATGCTAGATACTTTCGGTTAATGCCATAAACTGTGGAAATGATTATTGTCAGAAGAATATTGTCCTACAACAAACTATAGTGTTCATATTTTTCTATTGGCTGTTAAAGTGTGATTTCCCATGGTCTTGATTAAAAATGTTTATTAAGTGTGTTTCTCTGCAGGATTTGCTTTTCTTGAAATCTTAGCAAGACACAGGCCTCTGTCGTTGCAAAGTGATTGGTTTAGAGAAAGGCCTGCTCTGTCTTAAGAGCAGCTCAATAAAGAGACTGGTCAATATGGCTGCACTCAGATGGTGAGTCAGTGAGGAGAGCTTCGAGCCAAGCCAAGCGTAGAATAGAGGGGAACAGGGGGGTCTTTGTGTGGAGAGCAGACTAACTCTGCCTTCTTTATTGGCCTTTCTGGAATATTACAACCAGCCCTGGCCTCCTTTTCATGGTTTGTTTCAATATTTTTCTTGTTTTGTAGAAACTGAGTAGACACAAAATTTGACGGTTTTATTTTTTATTGCTATAGGGTCAAAGCTCTGGAAACTGAATTGAAGGTACTGTCAGAACACTGAATACAGTCAAAGTACAATCGAAGTTATAATTGCAGAGAGAACTTGACTCGATACCGGTATCTGATGTGATAATGGAATAACACGTATAAAAGCCAGACTTTTGATTGGATTTTTTTTTCTTATAAACTCTGGTAATGGCAGTGCAGGCAGCTTATCAGACCATTGTGTCATGTACAGTGCTTTCTACTGATGGTTTGTGCAGAGGAAACAAGTGAACGTGGCATAAAGACGAGGCTTCAGTACTACCTGGATTTCCCTAAAAGGCTAATTGAGAGTCTGTCAGATCCAATTCAGGAGTTGAAACCTTTGGCTGCATTGGTCCTGAAGCTGATATTGATCCGAGTCACAGAGGTGAATATATTGGCTCTTCAGGATAAGAATGCAATCCTGCAAGTGGTTTGCATACTTTATACGTCCAGCTTGGCCATATCCAATATTTTTAGTAGGAGATTTTAACAAAATGTCCGAAAACCTGCCCTTCACCTTACAGCCTGTAAGATCATCAACATCACTTTAGGTACTGTCCTAAAATAGCAAGAACCCAGCACTTTATAGTGTCCCTCGTTTGAGTGCAACTGGGAGGAATACAGAAAGGCACTACATCAAGACGGCACCTTAAACCCTTTATGACTGCTGAGCAAAGTAGATCTGGGACAGTTGTTAACAGGCCTTACTTATCATCCAGAAAACTTTTTGTAGCCTCTGGTCTCTGCTCCCCCGTTCACACTGGCTGTCTGCAACGGGGGATCGTAGCCTCAAAGACAAATGGCGGCCCTCAGTGCTGGGCTTGAATGGATCTAGCTCCCCTCACTATAATGTGGTTTCTGACACCTTTGTGTGTCTCCAACTCAGCAGCTGTATTGTTGAAGGGCTCCACTGTCTCAGCTGTAATTAATCCTACTGTTGGGATCTGTGAGGTTGGTGTGTCCAACATCGAAGAGCGTTTAAGTCTGCATTCTTTTTGTTATTTCACACAACATCGTGCAAATGGAAACCTTCTCCCTTCTAGTCTAATCCTCTTCAATCGGCTAAATCCATGTTTCTCTGAGTGAATAAATATATTTTCAACCAAGCCTTCTTAGTTCAAAACAAATTTTCCTTCTTAAGGATTTAAGAGTTTGAACCTTGTCCACATGTAACTTTTTCTTTTCAAATTCATAGTTTTTACCTAATTTGGAGGAAAAAAAATTCAGGCTGAATTCATGTTTCAGTGTCTTGTCTGTTACGTTTTGTCTTTTCAAACCCATCTAAGCCTATTACTATTAAACCAAAGCGATAGAGATTAACTGTTTTTTATTTATTTATTTAATATATTTTCAAAGGACCTTCTTGTTCGCTTTGGAAAATGTAGAACATATAGGATGCAGGTGGGATATGAAGTGAACAGAACAGCGTCTCACCCTTCTGTCTGCTCCGTGAATCTTTTGTTCCATCTTTATCTACTGTCTGTCTGGGAGTGCAGTGGATTTGGTACAGGAATCTAATCCCGTCCCCACTGTTCCTTCTATTCTATAAAAAGCTGCTACAGGCGATAGATCTGTTGCTTTAAGACATTTAATCCCATTCATTTTTTTATTTTCTCTCTAGTGGACATGGGCTGACCATGGTCTCTGAACTGGAGACACACCAGGTTTGGGCAAAGAAGCTCCGCCCAGTTTTCACAACCAACTGTTTCAGCAGCATAGAGCAGAGCTGATTAAACATGCTGTGCTGCCTCTGGCCTGCAGGGGAGACAGAGGCCCCCCTCCACCCCACCCACTGCTAGTCCACTTTGGTCTCTGTCCATCTGTCATATACAGGACTTCATCACTAAAACCACTATTGTGCGGTTTTTGCATTCTGACCACTGCAGCACGAAGCCGCTAAGCTAAGCAGGCTCGTGGTTTTGTACCGTTATAATCCTTTTATATGTTCTATCAATTGGACTGAACTGAATTCAGATTCATCTTAATGTAATTTAATCAAATTCAATTCAATTTAATTTAATTACAATTAACTAAGACTATTAAAATTGTATGGAGCATATAGAGTGGCAGCATTGGACCAATATCTATCAAAGCACTGAATAATTAGTGCAGAGATGAGTTATTTGAACTGTTAATTCTGTATCTGCATCAGTCAATTTAGTCCCTTATGACCAAGATATGTTCGTGCATGTTCAGCTCTGTCGTTTTCTGCAGTGTGTTACTGTAATTGTTTGTTCTTTAAGGAGAACAAAACGCCTTAGGACCAGCAGAGGTATTGCTACAGTAATGGGCAAAGCTTTAATGGCTTCTCTTTATGGATCTTACACTGGGGACTTGGTGTCATAAGTCAAGGAAATGACTTTCCAGCATTTAAATATTCGAACCATTGGCAGCTTCTCTCTCTTGCTTTCTTTCCTTCTTGCCTTTTGTCTTCGGCCTTCCTCCTCTCATTCCTCTTTTCTTGTGTTTCCCCAGAGACATGCTATTTTCTTACAGAGAAGCGGCCATACTTTAAACTGCCTTTAACATCCAGCTGCTTATTTCACTTCATCTGCTGCATTATTAAAATAACTTCCCAGCCCCTAAATTATTTTTTCCATCTCTTTATCCCAGCAGAACTGATAATTGGTGTTATTTATCTAAACAAAGCCGCCGTGTGACTCTTAGGGAGGTAGCACGTGAATAATGGATGAGGACAAATTTGAGGAGTTTGCACTTACTCCAGCTTTGGTAGTATCCCTGTCAGTGTAGCCACACGTTGTATATTTGCATGCAGAAGAAAAAGAATAACACACATCCCACAGTGCTTCACTTCTTCATTGCCTCCCATGCTCATAATAAAGTGAGGGACGATATTAACCTGCCAGAAAGGAGAGACTGGATTAGATTTGTCACTTCCTCCTGTCCAATTCCAGTGTGGCTTGTGGTTCCATAATGAAAAGGCTCTCAGCGTCTCTGGGATGGTCTGAGGTGCAGGGCTGAAAACTAAGATTCAACAAAAAAAAAAGACATTTTACTCAATGAACTGATCGTTTGTTTCAGACCTCGGCACCTGAGGAATGAGGTTTGAAATGTGCCTCACACTCGTCTCAACTCCTGTATGATTACATTTTTGCACAAATATTCTTCTGAAAATATTTGCTCATGTGTCGCAGCGAGTTACAGCGTCACATCTCCACAGATCAGGATTAATCTTTGAAGATCTGCTGCGAGAACTAGATTTACTCTTACACTTAAACTCCGCTGATGCAAAGTAGGCGCTGTAACATGATGAATGATGATGAACATCAGCAGTGGATGTTATGAACATAAAGTACATCAGTTGTTGGACATAAACAAGACTTTTATTTGATGTATTAGTCATTGGTGTTGTGATCTAAGTGGTTCTCATTTGAAATGATGCAGTGTCTGTGTGGAACGTCTTCCTAATGCTCCGTGTCTCCTGTCTCTCTGTCAACCCCGCTGTTGTCTAGGTTCAACTGTGCAGCCATTCGCTGCCTTCTGGTTCACAGTGGAGCCACAGGATACGCTGGCTGTCCGGGGCAACATGGCGATGCTCAACTGCTCGGTCCACAGCGACGCAGCCACGCCTGTTCACATCGAGTGGAAAAAGGACGGCACCTTCCTGAGCCTGGTTTCAGACGACAGGCGACACATACTTCCTGATGGCACCCTGGTCTTCAGCCATGTGGTCCACGCCAAACACAATAAGCCTGATGAAGGCACCTATCAGTGTGTGGCCACCATCGAGAACCTCGGATCCATCTCAAGCCGCACAGCTCGCCTCACTGTAGCTGGTAGGTGTTTTCGTTTGTTGCTTTGTCCCAAAAAATATTGAAATAAAACTTACTCCAAATACAATATTTACTGTAAATACCCACTGCTGGTTTATCTGCAGAACAGGTTGTAGTGTTTCATGAGTTAGTCCTTTGTTGGCCAACAATGCTCTAAAGATGGATTTATATCACCTCCTAATGAAACAACTCACTGTGAACAGCACTAACGGGTGGACAGCTGAATAGGATAATGGAGCAGAACCACAACCATGTAAATATATCAGGATAATCCAGGATATTGGTGCATGGGGCTTGATGGACTTCTCAATTTTAATGAGTTAAAATTGTGAAATCTACAGACAAAAAGAAAACAAGAATGATTTTACATATGACTTAGAAATGCAACCGCAGATTGGACAGGCAACCACAGTGTATGTGTGGAGTGGCTGCACCATTCCGCTGTAATTGTTTGATGACTACAACCAGTGTAACCAGTACAACCTTGATGTACTACTGAAGGCCTTGATGGCATTCATCAAGGCCTTCAGTAGCACACCAAGGACTGTAGTATTAGACAGTTGAACTGGGAGACTTTATTAAAAAGAGAACAAATTGGAGAACATTCCTGTCCTTGTCCTACACAGCTGTAATCAGTGATACTAGCTGACCAATAGTATTTTTTCTGAAGGTGAAATTAATATTCTAGGTTTCTTGTCTTTTTCTAAAACTTTCACTTCATTGCTATGCCCAATGATTATTAATTCTCTGAAATGTCACAAAAATACTGTTAAAAACATAACCTAACCTCGTTCCTGAATGCAGCACACGTTTCTTCAATGCAAATAATAATTGCAGAAGATCAGATCAGTATTAACTGTCTGTACACTGAATGGAGGAGGAGATTAATGAAGGTCAATGTCACCAAACCAGTGGTAGAATTCCTTAAAACTACACCGTTGTAACATGTGGGTCTTTTCCTCTCAACACCTGGGCTGGCCCGGGTTACAGACGCAGTCAGTTGGCCCAGTGCTGCACCACTGAATTAAGTTACAGCATTGGTTATTACATCGGGCTGTTCCACTTTCAGAATTAATTGGCACCAACAGTTGTGTTATCTGAGCTGTTTTATCTGAGAACAGTGTGTCAGACAGACAACAAGTCTGGTTGGTTTTTGAATAAAGCCTTGAGACTACTCAAATAGTTCAGGGTAATTGAGAAGGCACACCTTTGTGGCTTTTTGTTGAGTTTTGGGAGTGAGGTGGAGCAGCAGTTTGTTTACCAGACGGAGGCTGTGCTCCGACAGACAGACAAAAGCTCAGCCTCTGCACCATTACTCTTTAAATCTGTGTGTATGTGTGTGTGTGTGGGGGGGGCTAATGTTATGTTGCAATCGGTTCAAACGTGTTCAAACAGACATGAGTGTGAAACTAATGAAATTACACAGATGCAGTGTTTATTGGTTTGCTGCAGAAGAACAGTTCTCACATATACTGTCAGGTCGACCTCCACTGAGCAGCTCATGGTCAGGGCCATACGTTACAGCTGTGACCCAGCCTTTGTTTGTCCTTGAGTTGTGCAGTCATTTGTACTTTTTCTTCTATAAATACCCAGAGCCCGACCAGCTCTGTATGCGTTGCCCTTTGGATAAATGCTTACAAGCATGTCTGTTACTATGCTATATATGTACATGCTGTATAAACTACTAGTACTACAATGTGACCTGGCCGTCTGGGAACAGCGAGCAGCGAGCAGGGATTGGCAGTTGTTGTGGGTCAGGCTGTGCCTCTGAAATTAAATTTTTACCTGGAAGAGTCACAGACTGCTCACTCACTGTTTGTTTTTCTGCTCAGTCAGATGTAAGACACCGTGGAGAGGCCTCTTGGTGACAATAGCAGAGTACAGTATTTTCCTCTGGGATACATCCAAGCGTCTGTCTGAAGCTCCTCTCTGCATGGAATTCCAGCCTCGCTAGTGTGCTTTTGCATGACAAAGTAAAGAAGCCAGGCAAACTCTCATTCTGAGCATTGTGCCTTTGCCAGTCATAATATTAGCGTTAGTGCATCCTCAACACTATTCTGAATTTAAAATATTAGTTTTACCAATCTTAGTAAAACATAAACAATGTTTTTTTTTTCAGGACAGAACTAAAAATCCTAGAATTTTGATAGAACACGTCTTCCTTTGACCTTTCTACCAAAGTTATAGTCTCACAATAAACAGAGAGTTTTTTAAATTAATCATCTGGTCAAATAAACTACATTTAAATATTAGCTTTAAAGCAACTGGTGAGCTGCTGTGGAGATCCCCGGAGCCATCAGTCAAAAGATGACAAGAAACAACAGTGAATAAATACAGTTTATTTTATTTTCTCCATTCAATGTTTTTTTGTTTTTAAAAACAGATTCTGTATGCTGGGCAGAGTTCTGTACGTTTCTACTGTAAGGTGCAGAGGTGACTTGTTAAGTTTCTCTGCCAGTATCAGTATATTCATCCAAGAGACCTCCTGACCAGAGGGATGTGACTGGGTCAGTCATTATCAGATGTCAGAGTGAACTAAAGGGTGGGGCGGGTTGAAGCTGTCGAAGACGTGGACACGCACACACCCGCAGGATTAGCACACATGAAAGCTTTGCCATTGTAAAGAAAAAAATACATGCATTTAGTGGTATCAGACACATCAATGTGCTGCATTCAGGGTCCCCCTCAAACACTCACACACACACACACATGCACCACCACTGATGTATCTCCAGCTGGCTGGCAGGTGGCCAATAAAAAGGTTAATTGCAGTGTAGGGGGAGCAGACCATTAGGCTGCCATCAGAGCCAGAGGAACGATGGTGCAGGCGGCTGTGGAGTGGGTGTGACCCCTCAGATGAAATGATGGAATGAGTCACGGGTGACTTGCGTGGCAGGGAGCTCATCTGACAAATAGCCAGGTAATATCAGGGATTGATTGTCACGAGACGTGAGGCTCATTCTTCTCAGAGAAACGCTGCCACTTTCCCTCGTCTGCAGCGTCCTCGCAGAGAACCAGCAGTTCACTGCACGGCTGCTCCTCTTTGAATCACCAGGTTTCTGCTCGATTTAACGGCGCGCGTTGATGTGCTGATGACAGGAGCCGTGAGAAGATCAACCTTCTCTGGTTTCTGCAGCTCCACAGTCCTTGTTGGTGTAAGTGCCTCAGGATACACAGGTCACAGAGAACAGAGACCTGTGAGCGTTAAATAAATGCTAAGTGTCAGTCCGTCATGTGTTAGTGCGGTTATTTTTATCATTCATGTCTTAAAGGAACAAACGTAACGACATGAACGATGTCAGCACTGCAACAGAAGTGTTTTTCTCACCATTGATCTGACACAAAGCTCATGGAATGCAGAGAATGTTAAGGATTGACGAGTGTTTTTCTTCTGATCTACGAACACGCTGTTTGAATGGTCAGTGGTATGGTATAACTGGTATGGTTTTTCTTAATGGAGTTGAGAAAGCAGTCTGGAAAAGCCTAGTTCCTCAGGACACAGCCTAATACTCTAGGTTGTATATGTAATTTCATGCTCTGCAGTCCAAAGTCTATATATATACTTTTTATTTTAGCAATAGTCCTAAACATGTGTTTGAATTTTGAACCGTCGTTCTGCACACTGACTGGATTTTTATATGCATCTGCCCACACAAACCCAAGTCTCTAGCTGATGTATTTTTGTTTACTCTTGCTCTGTCATCCATTCTCTTTCAATCTCTGTGTGCTCAGTCCAACGCTGTGGAAACACAAACAGACTGAGGAAAGGAGAGTTGGGAAGGATGGGGGAGGAGTGGCCTTGTAAGGCCAGTCTAATGTATTCAGGTTGTTCTTTTCAGGAGAAAAGGTAGGGTGGAGAAATTATAGGGCAAAGAATGAGCTGTAGACAGCAGTGATAGCCAGGAGGCGGAGCCAGGTAGGAGAAATGAGAAATCCCATTTTAAATGCCTGCTACTCTACAGCGCAGGGTTCCCTCCACCCATCTGTGCACTTTCATCTCCTTTAAGAATCGCTTAAGGTGAACGCCACCTCATCAACTCTCTGCAGGGAAACCTCCTTGAGAAAAATGGCAAATTAATGTTACCGTTCTTCTTCTTGTCCACAAAGACCCTTTATTTACTTTTAAGTATTTTATCCCCTGGGTTTTTTTATGCAAGGATGAGACGCTGCTGTATTCAATGAGTTGTTGTTTTTTACCGTTTTTATCTGCTTTTATTTTCACCTGCACGGATCACATGACCAGGCATCATAAAAATGGGTCATTCATTTAGGAGATTATTGTTGTAAATGAATGTCCAGCAGTTCCAATAACTGCTGGACTGCATTCATGAAGCATCGATGTATTTTTTTTTTTTTTAAATATCCTATCACATGTACATCAGTTTTGTAGCCATGGATTTAAGGTTTAGTTGTAAACATGTTGTCCAAAAGGCCAGGATACAGATACTGGATACAGAGGTTTTTGTTCATAATTTCGTCTATCTTGGTACTTACCCCAATGCACAAAACTGAGCAGTACCACTAGAAACCATGGGGGCGCTGATGCACAGTATAGCTCATGTGCCCCCATGAAAGGATCAACAACAAGAAGAAGAAAATAGAAATGGTGGAATCAGGCAGAATTCTCTGGCCACATGCAGCTGTACGTAATGACTGCTCAAACCAGCGCCCTCTTCTGCCTGTGTTTGGACGACTCTCTGAGCAGGAACATTATCAAAGCCACCTTCACCTCAAACCTGTTTGTTATTACCAGAAACTGACACAGTCCAGATATGAACTTTGAACTACCACCAGATGGATGGATTGCTTAACAATTCCAAACATAAGGCACGCATTACGTATTTATGTACAAATGGGCAACATAAATGAGGCTTAGAGGTTACTGGTTCAGACCCAACATAAAAAGGAACTCCACAGGAGTGAGGCAGGAAACACAAATCACAGCTTTCTTGGAGATAGATTAGATCAGTGTAGAAATTTTAAATTAAATTCTTGGTGATTAAAATAAACACACACACACACCTCAGGTTAAAGACAGTTCCGGCCCCAGAGTGGCCAAAACTAATGACATCTCATGAGCTTTAATGACCAGAGCAGATCTAGAAGGCTTTTATTCCTCCTACAAATGGTCATTTTCCTCACTCCTCCGCTTCACCTCTACACTCCCAGGTCACTCTCTCTTTTAATCAACCTCTTGTCTTTTCCCATCCTCCTTCTTTAGTGTTTCTGTGTGGTATAATTTTATTTTATTAGCCCACCACCTCTCTGTACTCCCACACACACAGCCGGCACTTCTACGGTGGATGCACTGAGGCTATAAAGCTCCAAAATGGCAAACAAACAGTCATAAATCTCAAAAACAACAGCAGCAGTCTCAAAGGAACCCCCAGAAAGAAACGCATCAATCACGCCATTGTTTTCCTCTTAAAAATTTAATACTTTTTACGTTCACAGCAGGCTGCCTAAAATCACGTCTCGTACAATGAGTCGACATTTAACACACTCAACAAACTCTGCAGTGATAGTATTTTCCCAAAGTAATTTCTTGTACTTCGGGGTTAATGTGTTTCCAAAAATGAACACGTTCTGTTTCAAATCAGTCGTCGGCCATCTTTACATAAAGGCTATGGTCTCACCTACCTACACACATTTGTAATGCAGAAGACAACAACAAATTGTGACATTCTCAAGTTGTGGCGTTGGTATGGAAACATCAACAATCCTGTATGTTACTGATCTTCCATGTGTAAACAGCGTCGTCATTTAAATGATGCTGCATCAAAACACATGCTGGGAGTTTTTGCTCCCTATTACTCAGTGCCTTGCTGCTGGATGCTGTGGTCACTGCTAAGACAAATCGCTCCAGCCGGGGAGCAGGGTCAAAGTCTCAGAAACATTCCATTATCGCGATTCCAATCTGTCCGTGGTCGATGTGGAAAGAGAGATGGAAGGGACGAGAGCGCGCTGGGGAGAGACTCACTTTTACTATCACTGCCATTAATTACAAGCTGAACACAAACCTTGGAGGACAAGGTTTTTTTTATTCAAAGAATTGAAACAGTACTTGAACTTCTGATGCCAGCTGCGAAGATATGGCTGTAATTGAGACAGAGGCTCAGGAACATGGTGGCGAAAAAAAATGATGTTGGAAACGGTTGAGGATGGAGGTGTGGAGAAAGATCTATCTTTCTTCACCCCCCCTCTCGCTCTCTCACACACATTCTCTCTGTGGAAAAGGCAGAGGAAAATTGTCGACGGGGAAGCTGTTGGGCTGGAGGTGGATGACAGTCTCCATTTCCGTGTATTCACTGACTGATTAGGTCCTCTGGGTAGGTGGAGAGGCTGATGGAGACGGCCGTATCTCTGCTCTCCAGGCACCTCACCGCCTCCTGTGTGTTGCCTTATGTGTGTGTGGGAATGTACACCCTCAGGTTTAATTGTCTTTGTGCATCCACTGAGGTCTTTTAATGTCTGTGAGGTGTCATCTCTCCACATATACCTAACTCTGACGGTGAATTAGAGGTACAGGTCCTAATATTCCCTCTTATCATATTGTAACCTGTCAGTGAGGTTGTTGGACAAATCAGGTTTTCTTTTCAACAATGTTATTGTAACTGAATCTGGTGTTTCTAAAGACATAAGTCATTACTTCTTCGTAGACAGTTTGTATCCACACTGTCCACAAAGTGAAGCTGCTCCATACTAATTTTTATACCAACATATGAAACATAATTTTTGTAAATAACAATCCAGTTTAATATGACACAGACCATAAAGCACACCACAGTACATTAATAACACCTGGTCCTTTATTATGTTTGCGTGTTATCACAGTCCACTCTCTGGGTTTGAAGTTATTATTTGAACAGTAAAGAAGTTAATTGCAGTCACTCAGTAAATAGCAGTAAACCGGCCCGTGTGTCAATACAACATAACAACTTCTCCACACAGCTCCATCATTAAATGGCTGATTTAAAAAATGGACTTCCTCATTAGATTAACAACACTTCGTAGCAGAATATTTCATCTCTAAAGTTTCACAGCCCGTCGTACTAATCCTTGGAGAAAATATTGCAAGACAAATGAAACACTTAAAAACATTTATTCTCCATTTTATTTACTTCAGACACTTTACGGGCTCTTCCCACTCTGTGCTTTCGATCATGTGAGCACCGTATTTTAATGAGCGATAATGGACTGCTGCACTCAGCCAATGAAGATAGTCATTGTGAATAATCACTTCTTCTTACTTCACCTGTCTCCCCTCTATTTTAATCACCACTGCTTGTCTCCCAAAACCACAGCCATGCTGTTATGTTAACCAATTGTCATAGCTGCACACAGAGCATCTACTAATGCGTGGAAGTCATCTGCACATTAGTCATCGAGCTGAAAACCTCAGAGGTTCTACTGGAATGTGAATGGGGGAGGGGGAGATGGGGTTTAATTATTAGGTAAACCAGAGTAAGAAAATCAATGGGGCTCCACGATGACATGCATGTCTGTCCTTAATCCTGTACCTTATCCTTGTGGGGTCACAGGGTAGAAGGAGTCAATCCTGGCAGACGTTGGCTGATGGGTGGGGGACGTGCTGGACGTGCTGGACAGGTTATCAACCGCCATCAACATAAACAACCACTACTCACATGCAAACCTACAGTCCATACATTTGTATGTGCCATCATGAAAAATTTCAACGATGCGTTTCATCTGTGTGGAAAATGGTACAAGATAGTGATGCAGCATATAAAAAATTGACAAAGTCAGTTTTCATTATTTAAAGTTTAAAAAGTAAAGGTTAGATAGAGGCAATCATGTCAGACAGGAGAAAACCTTTGGTCCTGTTATTTGTAGTAATGATCATACTGAATTGCTATTTTGCTTCATCCTATAATTTAATAAAAATGAAGGACAAATGCAATGTAAATTTTTACTTCCATAATCTTTTGTACAGGTTTTGTCCTGCCGTTTCCTACCAGTTTGCTCTTTTCTGTCTAGTTAAATACACGTGTACATACATCCTCTGCAGTTGTGGTTTTTAAATTCAAACCACTATTTACTGCCTCACTGTTTCTCATCGAAACCCGGCTTTTTTTGACAAGTTTCTCTCAACAAGTCCTTACAATGGTAAGGACAATTTCATGCTCCTTTGGTGGGGAACTCAGATGTAACGTTTACTAAATGAGTGGCTGTGCATTTAAGGAAAAAAACCATAAGGTTGCAACAGATGAGCCGGAGTAGAGGAGTTTCCACATCAGTGTGCAGATTCAAAACAAATGACTTCATTTTACACTGAACTTTGGATTTATTTAATTGTGGCTTGGAGATTTTCTTTCTTTCTGAAATGGCATAAAGGAAACAGGGACTTTGTTTCCCAAGCAGTACACTGGACTTTCACAGTTTTCTCATTTTCATCATCATGTCATTGGAATATTGTTCAACTGTTGAATTTAGAATGCCAATCTGAACATATCCACTCTGAAGACCACTTGGAAACACTACTGAAAGACAAAAACAAGTTGTTTTAAACAATGTGGTTTCATAGCAGTCAAAGGTTGTCATTGTCTGAGTCTGCTGATCATGATGGTCCAGATACATCTAACAGGGGCAGACCTGGGCTGCAGGCAGGTTAGTGGTCTGGATAAATAAAACGAGTCTAGTTTCACATTTAGAGATGTTCTCCGTCACCTGTATAGATGAAGGAAACTGTTATAGAGCAGTGTGCTGATCCATGTCCTATTACTTGTTGAACTAAGACACGTTCTGGGATATATATTTAAACATCGCAACATTTCAAAGCTAAAACGGTCTTTGAACCTTTAAAGAGAGGCGACCCTTTTGAAGGTGGATTCCAGGTCTGGAGGGATTTCATGTTAAATGCACCTTTTATTCCTCAGACACAGAACTAGTCAAAATATTCAGTTTTTGCCTATAGTTCACACAGCGCTGATATTCAAGGCCAGGAGAAATTGTATCTGGGAAAAAGTTTGAAACCTGCTTTTTACATATTTCTTTAAAGTGGCTTCACTAGATATTGAAGAAATAGAGTGTACTTTCTATGAGTTGATGGGATATTACATGAGAGAATTACGTGTTTCCAAGGTAACCAAGACATCATTTAATTGGCTGTGGGTAAATAAAATATGTCTAAAATGCATACTTCTCCCTAATGGTGTGAGTGCTGAGGATGCAGAAAAATGGTGCAACTGTGTGCGTGTCATTGCATATGAAACACTGAAGGTGAGGTTTTCACCGGGAAAGTGCGAAAAGCTTGTTTGGTGAGCAGCTGACGGAAGTTTGAAAGATCTGCATCAATTATGGATTGACTTTATGTGCAGGTTTTCATAAGCGTTGATGATAAGTAGAAGAGAGCTGACAGTAGGGGCCTTAGGTGTTGGAGCAACAGCTTTAAAAGCATCCTCTCTGCTTCTGTTCCACTCCTGTCTCACGTTACCTTCTCAGATGGAGGCGAACAATTTCACTTGGTTGTTGCTGAAAAACAGGATCTTTGTCACTGTTGGCTGTAATTATGCCAAATTCAATTTAAATGTTTCCAGCAAAAAGCTTTTTATTGTAAAAATATCCAATCTCTACCCGACAATCTTCAATGAGCCGCTCATTTGCATTCATTATGTCGCTTGATGCCAGAAACGGTATCTTTTTATAATTTGGAGCTCAAATGAGGGGCGGAGAGGGGGGGTCTTAAAGATGCAGCATGGTTGGCTGTTGGTTGCCAAGCGTTGCTACAATTGCCGAGATGGAAATAAAAGCTGGCTGAGACCAAAAAAAAAAAAGAAAAAAGTTAGACGTACGTGTCTCTCATTTGTGCTTCCACATGCCCCGCCAGAGCCTGTTCAGGCCTGCGCTACCACAAACTCCCTTTATGTGCAGGGGCACGACATGCGTGGTGCAAGCGGTGCCTGTAGGTGCAAGTGTGAAAACAAGGTGTGTGGTGGAGCTGCCGTGTGTGTGTGTGTGTGTGTGTGTGTGTGTGTGTGTGTAAAGGTTTCTTAGGAGAGTTTTCAAGGCTTCTTCTCTACACTGTGCATCACCTTCATGTGTTTTGATGGGTGTAGAAAAGGTGTTGACTTCAAGGTTGTTCATGAGTCTGTGCGTGTGTGTGTGTGTGTGTGTGTGTGTGCCATCACATGATTTCACTTGACTCAGTGAGTCAAAGTGTGATGAAGCATGATTTATGATTTATGATTTAAAATAAAGGCTGGAGTGTTTGTGTACAGTCTCCCTGCTCCTTCTGTGGGTGTGGTGTAATAGAACTGCCTTTTGTTCAGCAGACAACATTTTACACAGCATCCTGAAGTCACACAGTCTTATGCCGGGCCTTTGATTGTGCGTGTGTGTGTTTTTTCCAAGCTGTATATTTACTTTTGCTCTGGGGTCAGTGTCAAGTATCTCTCTCCCGTTGTTTATGCACACATGAACATACGTGTGCAAACATACAAAGAAACCTTCGCCAGAGCAAATAATAATTCTTTCCACATCATGCCTATATATTTTCTTTATATCCTCCCTCGCAGTTACCTTTCAGCCTCCTGAAGGCAATAACTCGGCATTTTACCTCCTTTATTATATTACTCCAACAGCCAGAAAACATCACGTCATGTTGAACACAGCTGAGCTGTCACCTATCTCCCAAAGCTATACACCAAATAGAGTTTGGTTATACTAGTTAAAAATTGAAAGGCTTCTTCAAGTATGCAGACAAAAGTACTGGCTACATGACACAACATTTAAAGGAAATGGACAAAGATATGAGACTGCAGGAGTAAAAGTGTAAACCAGAACTGCACTGTTGTTTTGCAGTCTTAATAGAATCAAGCAAATTGTTCCTTGATTAATATTGTCAAATGTATATATGTATAAATATAAATGTATGTTTACTTATACATTTATATGTATATAGAAATGGTCCATGCTCAGTGAACCCCCTGAAACAGGTTATTGTAATAAAGTGCAACTCATGTGAGTGAAACTTAATCCCTAATAGATACATGTTATCTTTTAAATGTTATATTATACTTATATTTTAATACAAACTACATTTTCCGGCAGGACGGTAGGATTGTCCTAGGACAGAATCTAGTACAAGTGAATACACCAGTAGTCAGATATGTAAATGCATTCTCACCTCTGGGACTGTAAAACCCTAAAATAGGCAAAGCTTGGGAGCTAATACTGTAAGAGTAGGTGATGAATGTCTTTCCAATCGGCTACATTTTCCCCTTACAGCCGTAGTTAAACTCTCAAGGGCTACAAATAAAACTATTTCATAAATGCTGTGGTAAAGTTTTAAAATGGATGTTTATTCTTTATGCCCGGGAAAGCGTCAGAACAGCAAAGAGGAAGAGAAGGTTCAGAAAAGTAAAGAGGAAGAGAAGGTGCAGAGAACACAAAGTGTGTTTTCTCTGCACCTTCATTGAGGCTTCAATGCAGATGATGCTTAGCATTAGCTGAGACACAAAAGGCATATTTTTCATTATCTGATTGGAGGAAAGGCATCTATGAAGTAGTACTTTGTGATCTTGGATGGTTCTTGTGCTTTGTTTTGGTTTGTTTTTTTTCCATTAGTGGGCAGTTTGAATAAGGAAGTAGAAACAAGAAAGCATAGCAGATGTTGGGAACTTGGAAGCTAATTATTCACATGTTCCACAACTTATTTACATAATCTATACACTGCTTATACCTCGGTGGAAACAAATGTGGTCATTATAGAGCAGAACTAATTAAGTCTTTGAAAACAGTTCCTGGTATATACCCATAAACCACGACCCTAAACTAAAGAGGAGGCGCACGTGGAGGCAAATAAACATCATCTTATTGTAGATAGTGTTTCCCCCCTTGTTGGACAACACCCACACAAAGCTGGCCCACATAAACACTACACTAAATGATGCCTGTTTGATTTTTGTCTGGATGCATTTGACACAACATCTGCTCTGTTTAAAAGCACAACACTGCAGATGGATTGGAGTAATTGCCAGTGCCACACTGTCAGAGCGTCCAGGTGTGTCTGAGATCGCTGGTGTCCTTCCCCATTAAGCCTGAGTGATTGATTGGATTGCTTTCGGTGTTTGTCCTCCTCGCTACCTCTGATATGATCATTTAAAACAAAAAACAACTCTTTGTTCTCCCACTATGAGCTATTTGTAGAGAGAAAAGCGGCTGCAGCTCATTTACACCCAGTAAATGGATCAGTTTCATAATTGCGTGTGTAATTCGACACGATAAATAAAATGTTGAGCTATTAGTGGGTCGAGCAAAGTCAGCGGCGGAGTGTGGAAATGCTGCAGCCTCTTTATCATGCAGCGTAGATTTCCACGGACGCTAAATACTAGTTACCGTGAGATGTTTTGCTTAGTCAGACCTTAGTGGAGCCGCTGGGATCCAGAGGCCTTCACTGGTCATATAATATTTGTGTAAAGTGTGTACAACAAAGAGTCATTTACTCTACACTAACTCTAAATGTCACATATAAGCATACAGAAATGTATGGACTCGCAGAAGCTGCCACCGCCTTAAAACAACCACCACAGATCAGAACAGACGCTGCAGTGTGATTGTTGTTACAGCAAAAACACATTTTTTTGTATTGGTAATTTGTAATATTTGAAATGTGTTGATGTAAAGTACTTTTGAGTTGCTTTTGACACTTATTCGTGGAGTGCAAATAAACCTTTAAAATCGTGGGTTCAGACCAGATCGCGTTTCCTACAGCAGTTCCACCGACTCTTCACCTCTCTGACCCTTGACCACGTTGGCTCCTCTGAAGATTCTCTATTTCCACCAGGCCTCAGCCTCCATCCATCCCATTTCTCTGCCAGCTATACTCACTGGGTCTGGAGCTTAAACAGAGCAGCAGGGCTGCTGATAACATCTACAGATGTGCCGCCAACAGCCCCAGATAAAAACCAGCAGCAGCATGTCCCTCTCCAGCAGACAATAGAGCTCCCACTGAAATGTGTGGTGGGAAGATGGAGAGGGAGAGGGGAGGGCGGTGGGAATGTGCAGACTGATTGAATGCAAGTCTGTGAGAAACGCAGGGAGCGGGGATGGGGGATTGAAACAAGTGAAGGAGAGGAGTAAATGTGGAGAGGTTATCCCTTCAGCTCGTATTTGTGTTTCCATCAACATCAGAGCTGCCTGTGTTTGGTTCATTTATCTGCTGGTCTGGTGGGTCACAGCTGAGGATGGAGGGGCCCTTCATTCCAGTGCACAGGGATGTTGTGCAGAGCCTTTGATGAAAGAAGTAGTGGATAAAAGATGAGTGGACGGGTCTGTGACAGCAGCCCTTTTGTAACACCTGGACTTGATTGACACGTCCTTCATAATCCCCAGGGTGACTCCGCTGACATTGGCTGCCGCTCTGCTGAGCCTCAGACTCCATCGCTCTGTCTCACCTGGCTCCCCCTCCTCCATTCCTGTGTGGAGATAAGGAAACGAGGGGGAGGAGAGGGAGAAGGAGCAGAGGGATGTGCGTGTGCTGGGTTTGTCTGTGCTCTGGTAAAGGGAGGACCCCAGTTTCCCATGGCAACGACCTCATCGGAACGTTAGCCTCAAAATTGGCCCAGAATGAGTTAAATTCCCAGTGATAAAATAAGACATTTTAACACGATTAAGGCCCCTATTGGAATCACTACTGTTTCAACTACTACTATTACCTGTAATGAAAAGGCACTTGTTCCTCCTCAGTGCTGTGAGGTGTTGGAGGTCTAACATGTGCAAAGTGGAAAGACATTTGTGGCGTTTGAATGTGTTCATGGTCACCAAGACATGAAGGAAAGTCGAGTTGAACCTCATATGCTACAGGATTTAAAAATAAATAGTTTTGAGTTATTTGGACAATGTGTTTGATTTACCTCTACTGCCCTGCAGGGGGTGCCAAAGATGCATCGAATAGCCCTTGTCCCATGAGTTGCATGAACTCTTCCATTATTATTGTTATATTGAATTAAATGTTAGTCACAGCTTTTCCACAGAAACAGATTATACCTTTATATATTCAACTTTTTTTCTCTCAGTAATTGACCTGACAAATGCCTACACTGCATATTTACATAAATGTAACTGCCGCTGCACAAATCAATTACTTTTCACTTAGGGGGAAGGGAAATCCAGCAGTGGTTTGCAGTGACAGAACCTTTGGGTGTTTTTCCAATAAACATTTTATGAATATCTTTTAAATGTCAACAATAATAGTTTATCCTTGTTTATTTCTAAGGCAAATGTGACATTCAAATTGGAATGTCACCTGTATTATTATCTCCACTGTGTAAGTGTAAGTTATTTTCATTAAATGTCACAGAGTAAATACTGAGTTCCATTACCTCGCCACCAAGCCCTGTGGTCTCTGGAATATTACTGCATTTCTCCAGCTGCTGAAACCCACATGATGTCTGATGAGCTGTTGAAAAAGTATTAATGCTTTTAACATTCTAGTAAGTTTTTCCTGCTTGTATGTCAGTCAGTTTAATTGTATAATAGTCAATAAAATAAAATAATACATTTCCACCAGGAAATGTATTATTTCACTGAGTCACTAACTCCTACAAATGAATAAAGTATTTAAAACAAGGTATTTAGAGATTTAAAATGTTAATGAATATATTAATATACAGCTTGAAATGCATTGAATGAAAAAAGTGGGCAGATTTTATTTACTGTCACATTGAATTTGAATGGAATCTAAAGGCTGATTTTGTACACATTTTCATAGTTATTTGTCAGGTGTGGAGCAGTGGTTACTCCTGTAGCCTGATGTCTAAAGTCTGTGGTGGCTTTTTGTGTCCTTCTTCTTTTTCAATGTACTCAGATTCCCTGAGTCCAACATTGTGAACTTTAAGACATTCAGATTTCTTTCTGCTTTTGTGTCCCTGTGACGGACCGATGTCCATCTCAGTCGTCTCTCCTGTGATTGGCTGCAGCTCTGCGTGAAACCCCTCAACAGGACAGTGAAGTGGTTAAAAAAGAATAAATGATCCTTTATTTTGCCTGTAGAATAATTGCGTGTAGAAGTGTTTGTACGGGTATGAATTATTTATGATGAAGAATAATGCACTTTAATTAGCAAACATGTTTTACCCCACATGAACCCGGCAGTTACTTGCTGAAAGTGCAGCCAGCTTTAAAAAAGAAAATAAATCTAAAATAATTTTCTTCCGACGGTGGTAGTTTCGGCTGCGTCACATGTCCGTCTTCATCCGTCTCTGTCCATGAACATGTTTGTCTCTGTTTTTGTTTGGTGCCACATCAGACAATCAGCAGCTGTCAAAGTGCCAGCAGTCTCATCCTGATCTGTCACTGCTCATTTTCAACACACTTATTTTGCAAGTCTTCATTGTTGACTGATCCCACCCCCCCACCCCCCCGTCCCTCCACTCTTCAACAAATGCACATCAAAAAACTTCCAGTTTGTCACATTTTTGATACCTTTGTTCCACAGAAACATTCGTCGTCCCCTGTCTGTGTATTTGCGTAGACTCCGACATTAGAAATGCAGTGATGAAGCAGCATGGTCTCCTCCTCACCTCAGCTCGTCTGTAAACAGCAGCTGCAGCCCGAGGCTCATCCGCTGATAGTCATTAATGTTGAGAAGGACCTTCTTCACACAACATCTGCTCTGCACCCACCGAGCTCCTGCCTTTAAAACCCAACTCCTTCCAGCCAGGAGCGTGTAGAGATTTCCATCTCTGCAGATCTACGGCGACGCACTTCTCACAATCACGGGCATGAATTTACCACGACACTCACAGGCGTCTGTTTGTGTCTTTGTTTTTGGGCGATGAAACTGGGTATTGTGTTACTGACTGCCTGATGCCATTGTTATGTCGAGGTTGTCACATTGGAAATTTAACAAGCCACCCGTCCTCTGAGGCAGCAGCTGTCTTCTGAGGGCTTTTTACAAGACGTTCTTTAGGCACTGACTGCTTCCCAGGTCAGAATGCGCTCTCTGTCGTCTGCCGCGGCCCAAAGCCGTTTTTACAGCCCGCTAGATAAAATAAGAGCTGCCTGTCTGAGGACGACTCCTATACAGCACCATCCATCCATCTGCTGTCTGTCCCACTGATGTGTTTACACAACACAGGCGTTTTAGACCTTCCCTGTGTGTGTGTTTGTGAGGGCCTGTGTGAGAGGGCACTTTTATTTTTAGCTCCTTTGTTAAGTGTTATCGCTTTTTTCCCTATATTTTGTCACAGTAAAGGACAGACGTCACGTGATCTTCTCCGGGGTTAGCTTTAATCATATGAAGACAAATGAATTGAATAGAGGGAGTCTTTATTTTTATCTTTCTCTCCTGGTACGTCAGAATTTAGTCAGTCTCACACACAGTAAGTTCCCTTGTCGACTTAATGAGTTTTTAATAAACGGTCATTAATTAGTCATGTTTTACTTCCTGTCAGTCTTGTACAGAGCCCCCGCAGGTGACATGAGGAAAAAAAACATTTCTGTGCGATCTTCCAAAACAGATTAATTATGTGAATATATCTGCCCTTAGGGGAGCCAGTGCTGCCTTCAGGTACCAAGGTAGACCTTGAATATAAAAATCACCATGGTAGTGGTGTGACATTGAAATTTAAGTGTGTTTAGAAAATATATAAAAAATTAAGTTTTAGTCCTTTTAGTCCTAGTGTTGAACTAGTTTTGAAATTTAATTAGAATTAATTACATACTTACTTAATCTGAATATTAAAACTCAATAAAAGTAACTCCTTTATTGGCCCTACTGGCTGTGACTCAATGATTGGTGTCTTTCGTCATTGTAAAGATAATGAAACTGTTTAATTTTACACATTTACTTTGGGAGTTTTGCAAATCGCAACATGATCCCTACAGTCGCCGTGTTTCCTTCTGCACTGGTGTCAAAGTATTTCATCTTTCAGCTCAAATTTATTTATGAATATTTTCACAACTCTCTTTAAACCTTACATGCCTGAAGTATTACAGCAAGTCAGACAATTTTTTCCAGCATTCCCAAGATCATCGACGCTTAAAACCTAATTCTCAGGTTTCTTACTTCATCCCCAACTCGTCTTTACACTTCGTGGACAAAGTCTCGTGGGCTTCACTCACTTCACTGTCAGAATTCAAACTCTACATGTCATTTTTTTTATGATACATTTTTTTATCACTTCACTGTCAGAATTCAAACTCTAGATGTCATTTTTTTTATGATACATTTTTACATTATACATTAATACATTATATTTAAAGTATTTTCCATCATTGTCAGTGGTTTGCACATGTGCAGATATGCATCTTTTGTGTTCGTCTCATCTTTTTTCCTCATGTCTGGCCCCCAAACCAAAACCAAAAATTTCAAACCTCAAGCTGCCAGAATCTGAGCCGTAGAGTCAGAGTTTCCATTTCCTCCAAAATGATTGCCCAGATCTTTAGGAATATAATAACCTTTCCTCTTCTTTTTTTGTGAAGGAACCTTTGTTAGTGATTTACAAACATTTTATTCGTGACTTTTCAAACTTGGTTCATTTTCATAGAGGTCTTTGTATCCCGGGTTTTCTATGTGTCACCAAAGCAGGTCTCTTCAAAAGAGAGATTTCCCCAGTGTACTAAGTTTTCTGCTCACAATAGAACATTTGCAGACACTGTCTCTGAATGTTGAAGCTGAAACTGCTGAAACTGAGTTAAAAGTTGAATTGATCCACATATTCTGATGTCCACCATCTCATAACACATTGATGAGTCTTTCTTATCTGGGTTTGATTTTTAAATCTTTTTTTGTTTTGTCACAATACATTAGTGGAGGGGGCTCCCCCTGTGGTGGAGGCATAGCTATGTCAGGGAGATTGGGCTCAGCAAGAATAGTTCAAGATGATGTCATTATAATAATGTTCTTTTTTTGTTCCACAGAATGGGAATTCCTCTGACTATAATTTAATTTAATTTGTGTCATGAGAATTGCAGTTTTGTAGAAGTCGATTATTTAAAATGTGTAGAAGAATTAATATGGATATGACTACGTTTATTATAGTCTTATCAAGGGTTGACGATTTACTGCTTTAGACAGTTTTTGCCCATCAGCGTCTAAATTAAAAACTTAATACGAATGGAAATTGAACCTTTATCTGTTCTACCACGGGAATTTAAACATTTCATGAGGGGATTTTTATATATTTTTTAATGTAGAATTTAAATTCAAATTAATACATTGTTTTTGAAGGTTTAGCTCTGTGGCCTTGTAAGTAAAATTTATATAGATAGCTATATTAAACACCTGACGTTACCTGACAGAGTGAATGTGAAGGTCTGCAGAGTATCAAAGTATTAAACAGCTTAACAGCATTTTTGTGAGGCGTTCGATCGTCAGGTCATACATGATAGAGGGGAAGGAAGAGGGGGTGTTCAAAAAGTGTGTGTCTGCCTTTGTGTTTGAAGATTTGCAGCTTAAATTATACATTTGAAAGCACCGTGGTATGTAATATCAATAAGGCATGGATCCTTAAATGCTTTGCTGTGAGAATGTAATTTTCTGTACTGTACGTCGGCTGAGGGAGCCTGGAGATGTTTTCTCCTCTGAAGCTCAGAAACCTTCAATTAGAGAATTAATTATCACTTGCTACAACCTTAAAGGGAGCAGCCACGGAACTGAGAGAAGCTCTGAACTAAATCAAGCAAAGCACATATATTACCAGGGAATTCAGCTGCAGGGAAATGATTTTAGACCTTGTCTCAGCATATACCACTTCATGCCAATACGTCTGATAGACTTTATAGTCCCTTTCTCGGTACTTGATTACTGTGTCGCTCCAACGTTTGCACTACATCTTTTTTTTTTTTTTAAGCCTTCATTGATTATATCCTTTAACATCCTAATTTACTCTTCGTCCGTGACTGGGTTTATGTCCGCTCCTCTTTGGCTCAGCGTCTGTTGTTTGGCTCAGTTTTTCTTTTTTGTTGTTTTTGAGAATTGCACCAACAATAGGATTGTGATTGTTCCGCCTTCTTGTGTTGGAGAACCTGTAACTGATCTGTTGATAATGTCAGAGGAATGATGAAGGGAAAGCTGGAACCAGGTGAAGTCGTCACCCTGCTTTGAAGGAAAACCACGTCTCCTTCTGAACCTGAAGAATACACTCAGTATAAATATCAATTTGTACCAGTCACTGCAGTCTCTGATTTGTTTTGACACAGAGGGGTTCAATTTATTTTATTTTATTTTTTCCCCTCTTTCTTTCCTTCCATATGAGTTGTTTTCCGTGGTTTCGGGTATTGATTTTTTTTTTCCATATTTCCCAGAGAGATGTTCATTAATCCCAAGAGAAGGAGCGTAAATGTTGGCTTTAGATAAGGAGAAGAAGAGAGAATGTGATAGGAGCCACAGTCCCACTTGTTACCTTCCGTTTGAGTGACTCTCTTATCAGTGGAGGAAATAGTCTTGCCTTTTTCTTTTGTAGGATATTTCTCTCTGCTGCCACTGCGCTGCTATTCATGATTGAAAAATATCAGATCTGTTGAAAAGCCTTTGTGATTTGACTTTGAGAGAATGATGTCAAACCGTGTGTTAGCCTCATACTTTACTGGTAGCAGGGGTCATTTAGTCAATAACTGTATTAATGAAGGCTAGAAATGCCAGAGAGTGACCAGTTGTGAATATGTTCTGTTTATGCATTTGGTCAGAACCAATTATTGTGTTCTTTGTGATCGATTGGTGTCAAATCAATCTGCACCTTTCTGCACCTTGGTGACATCACTCACGTATGTAAATATCTGATGACAGAATAGTTGGTTAGACTCCAAGAATGTGCAACTCATCTTCTGAAAAGAAGGACTATAAGTTTCAGCATGCACGATTAGGACAGTCTCCCATGATGCCTTTGGGCATGAGTTCTCAACCACTGACATGGTGTTCTAAATCGTTTCTGTCAGGATGACGGACACATTAAATCTCTTGTGCAAAACAAGGTTGTAGCAAACGTCTTGTGTTTTTATAAAGCTCAAGAAGGTGTTCTCAGTAGTGACAAGAGGGAAGATTAAAGATTGAAAATAAAAAAATTGTCTTTTTCAACCCAGAATGATTCTTTTCAATCCTGACTTTGACTTAGCAAGCTGTTGATGTTGAAATATCTATGATGTCACAGAAGTACTGGTTGGTATTTGTATTGAGAAACACGAGCTGGGAGCCTATTTCCTCCACTTTTTCATCGTGGGAACACAATATTTTCCATTTCAAGCTTATTATTTGTCCAGATAATGAGAACAGCCATCTCTGCAGATTCTCGGTGGAAACCACTTGAATGTTCTCCCTTAATTACCTAAACTGATGCTGATTCAAATATGTAACAGAGCACTGTGGCGTTTGTCAGTCCAAGGTGAAGGGCAGCTGCTCTGTTAGAACTAATTCAACTGAATCTGGAGGGATATTCTCCAACCCTTCTGCATATTCCATTAAGCTGCTCATTGGTATTCTGTACATGATTTTAATTAAAAAATACTAGAAACCCTGCTGTGTAGTTTAACTGTGTGTCTGTGTTTTTTTACACACTTGTAGGTCTTTACTGCTCATTCAGACCAGACCTCCAATGTGTATCTTTAGAATAGTACTATTGCTAGCCCACACCGATGCAACCGATAAGGAATTTGGTGGATCCTGTGGAACTAAAGGGTTTCCTAGGAGACTGCTTTTTAGGGCACGATGAGTTCGGCAGTGTTCGAATTTGCAGCTGGAAAAGAAACAAAGAAAATTAGTTTTGGCACTCTAAATTGTTGTGACGAGACCACTGAGACCCTATTGGTCTTCCAGAATCATTAGAAACTCATCAGACTCTGCTAATAAGACCGGAGACTGTCGGTACAGCACTTCCCTCTGTTCAATAGATGGTGCTGAGCAAGGGTGTGGAAAATGAAGCTCCCGCCCCGGTCGATTTAAATGTGTGATTTAAGTGTGATTAATTGGAATCGATACTATTAGCATCGACACTCACAACTTTCCGACCTACAAACCCTTGGTCTCCACTCTCCAGGAATAGATTTTTATACATAGTAGCTGCTGCAAAGCTGTGATATTGGAAACATCATAATATGGAGTGTCCACTTAACACTGGTGCAGGTACATGAAATGGTGTGGCCATATTTAGGGTCACACCAGCGACAAGGCTGATTCGGACGCAGCAGTGTGAAATAAGATCGATAAAGCTTTAGCAATTCTTGAGCAACATCCTTTTAAGTTTTTTTTTATTATTTAAGTAAACATTTTGTGCTGACATGATTCAGAGCAGTCTGCTGTAGCGTTAAAAAATGTAGGCTACATTTTCATCCTAAATTTCAAATTGTTGATTGTCTCAACCTTACGCCAATACATTTTTATTAAAAAAAACAACTGTAACCACCCTTTTACTTCAAATAAAATAAAAAGTGTATAAAGCCGTTAGCTTTACCACTTGTTTCCAGCTATCTTGCTAACAGCTAGCTTTAGCCAATATTAAGCTTTATATCGGCTACAGTAGCAGAGTCTGTCATATTTATATAAAAAAGTCTGATAAAACTGTACCATGTGACACTAAAAGCTTAAAAAGATATCCCAGAATTCCATTTTTGACTTTTGTGACCATACCTTTGCTACACTCCTCTTGGAGTCCCCTACAAATACTTGATTTTTTAGATTAATTCAGTGACTCTAATCTCTGATATTCAGCTGAGTCTGCCTTCCAGTTATTATGCAGTAGGTGATTGGCAGCTGTGATAATCAGTGAAATCAGCACTAGCACCAACTTAAAGCCCCCATTAGGTTTACCATTGTGTTGAGATGCATTGTGAAAAGCTGTCGACCTGGGCCAAGAGGGGAGCGACTGGCTGCTGAGAGCCTTATCTTGAAGTGTGATTCAGCCTGGAGCTGTTCTTGGCAGGAGATTTGAGAAGCTGTCTGCAGGTGAGAGCAGGGGGCGCAGAGATGCCAAATAATCACTCAGCCAGCCTTCAGCATCACTTCCTGTGAGAGCGGAGCACAGTTAAAGAAGACGAGCCCAGAGTAATCAATAAAGGCTCAGCCATAAAAACCACAGCCTCTGTCTTTCAACTCTGTCACACATATTTGTAGCCATTCTTCTCTTGCTGCTCACTCTGTGTCTGGCAAACATTAACGCACACAGACACATATTACCAAGGAGACAACCACAGTCATCCCAGACACTCCAGAGGCCCTTCATAGAAGTAGCCCAGCATGGTGGTTGATAGAGGAGCCATCATACATAAAACACTCATCCTTTTCCACTTAAAAATCCAGGAATAGTCGTTTTCAGTTTGTATGCTGTCTGTTCCTTTTGATTGAAGCTGCACTTCTGATTTTTTGCAGATGTGAGTCCTGTTGTTTGTTGCCCATCGCTGTCTTTAAACTGCGGAAATAATTAGTTTTGTGTCAAGAGCAGAGAACAGCCAGTGGTGGGAGTTCATTTTTATGTCTTCTGTGTGTCCTCTGTTCTGCTTTGATTATAGATTTTTAACCTTGATTAAAGATGAAAACAAACCTTTGTCATTTGGGTTTTGAATAAAACAAGTAAAGTAAACTGAAGCAGTGTGTCAGTAATTTAAGAATAAAGAACAAGGGATGCTCCAAATCTAACCCCGAGTATTCTTATTTTTTATATTCAAGTTTTCTGAACTGGAGAAATTCACTGCCATTAAATCTTTTTAATGGAACCATGACTCGCAGCCAAGCCTCAATTTTTTCTGCTTCATTCACACTCAGTGATGCCATGTCACATCAGTGAATAGGTTTGAATAATTGGAATCATTTCCCAGACTAATGCCGAGCAGCCAGTGGGAGTGTTCATTTTAAGTAACTGTAAAAACTCTTAAATCCCCATGTTTTTGTCTCCCAGGTTCCCCCAAGTTCTCCAGCCAGCCTGTAGCAAGCTCCGTACGTCCAGGAGACAGTCAGGTGATGGCGTGTGAGGTCAACTCCAACCTTGTTCCCTTCACTCGGTGGGAGAAGGACCACCAGCCACTGGAGATGAGCGGACGGTTGGTTCAGCTGCAGAGCGGAGCCCTGGTGATCAGTAACGCCACAGAAGCCGACGCAGGGCTCTACCGATGTGTGGTGGAAAACGTGGGGGCGTCCAAGTCCAGCGACGAGGCCCAGCTTCAAATAGTGCCAGGTAAAATGAAGACAAAGTCAAATGCAGACAAGCTGAACAGTCAACAGAATGAAGTTTAATTCCTACAGAAACATTAAGGAGGGAACATCGTTCATCTTCTCCACTGCTCCGTTATGTGATGCAAAAAGTAATAGATTTTTATCTCGGGATAATGAATACATTCATAGTCGACACAAGACATACACTTGAAAATATGTTCACTTTGCTTTTTCTGACAGGTAAGGGATATAAATAAATACCCGTGTATTTGTTTTCCATGTAAATGGACAGGTAAGGGATATAAATAAATACCCATGTATTTGTTTTCCATGTAAATGGCTGGCACAGCAAAGCAGTAAAATGTGCCTTCAGCACATGATCAGCTAAGTCAAGAATAATATCCAGTAAAGCTGAGTGGAATAATGACCTCGGGTAAACTCATTGGATGCTAAAATGATGGTGCTTTGCAGTTTCTTTTGCCGGAGTACTGTGTATACACACATTGTGCAGGCATTTGTAGGATTACTTTGGTCAGGGCTGGAGTAATACGTGCAGCAGTCTGTAATGTCAACATGGACAATTTTAGTCTACAATTAAAATACAATTCACAGACTGAGTCAGACTGACTGATGATGATGACGGGACAGGACTGAATAATAAATAATTTCCCTCTTTTTTCTACATCAGCTTATCCTCATCAAAGGTAGCGTGTGTTCAACATTAAACCTGACCAGATGCTAAGATTTACTAACTGTAGCTACACACAACGTGTCTGATCTACTTTTGCCATATTTGAGCCAGAAATTGTGATATATTTCCTTGATTGTAGAAACTGGAGACGACAGGAAGTTGGAGTTCTTGGTGCCACCTGTTCCAGTGACCAAAGTTGTGGGCACCAACGTCCTGCTGCCCTGTGTGGTCACCGGATATCCTACAGCTCAAATCCACTGGATGTTTGGAGACAAACCGCTAGAAGAGAGGTAGGAACACGGTCTCATCTCTTTTTGTTTTATTTTCTTATTTTTACCAACTGCTGTCTTCTACAGTAACTTTTACCCATTGATTTTACCCATTACCTCTGCACTCATACCCTGCTGTATTCATTGTTCACTGGGACTTAGACCCAGGCATGGAATTATAAAAAGACTGAAGGGTTTCTGTCTTTTCACTCACTTTCTGACCTCCAAAAGTGAATCTTTTATCCTTGGTCTCTGCTCATCAATGTGTTACTGCCATTCTGCCAATAAAAAAACTATTTATAAAAAAGTACTGGAGAGAGACGGAGACAGAGAGAGAGTCACATTGCCTTTCACTTGGACTCCTCTGCCTCTCATTAGCTGAGGCGCAGCAACTCCAATCCCTTGGAGAAAATTGCATTGGACACGGGAAGTTTGATCCTCACCAATTAAGGAAACGCTGTGTTTACCTAACCCCTGTGTACAGGGCCTGTAGAATACTAAGTTTGCAGCATGTGGGGTCAAAAGAGAACCCTCCAAATGAGGCTCATTCATCTAAATCTAACCCAAAATGGGATTCCTGCCTTCAGTGAAATTAAATGCACAGTCATCACAGTGGTTAGGTCCAAGGCTGTGGTGTGGAATGAGCTTAAATATGACTTTATCCTCCTGTAAAGCAGAATAAAACACGGGTGTTAAATGCCTTTTAACTCCTTTAAATTTGTCCTCTGACCTCCAAGGAGAGCCGATCGAAGAGATGCATATTAATCCAGCGGTGTAAATAACAAACGACTGTACAGTGCACAGACCCTGACCACAACACCCCGGGGTCTGCACGGGTAATTAGCAAGTACACTGTGAACAGCCACGGCGGTCTTTTGATATAAAAACAAACCTCCACGCTCCGGCCTGTAGAGCGGGAGGACTGTGAGGTGAATACATAACCCAGAGCGTTCTTTTGATTTTAATATGACTTTGACCATTAGGAGGAGAAGTGTCTTTCTCCTCCTTCAGAATCCCCCGACACTGCTGCTAGGTGAGCTAATAGAAGACTTTCCATAAATAGAAATGAAGTCTTTCCCATTAAGGAAAGAAAGAAGGATTCTGAAAAGAAGCTCTAATTGGTTCTAGGTGCAGAAAACAGAACCTTTAAAGTGGGAATAGCAAAGCTGTGAGCACGAGAAGAAAGCCTTTCAAGATGTGTCGAAGACGGCAACCGAGAGCAGTGGGAGCCACAATCACTCAGCATTATGTCTATTTTTTTTTCTTTTTCTTGTTTTGTTTTTCAAAAGCAGACCCAACTATAAGGGCATGTCATAAGTCCTGATTGGCAGGTGATGTAGGCAGCAGGTGGCAGCAGCGTGCCAGGCTCAGGGTGATTAAGGGGGATCTCAAAAGAAGTGAATGATTAAGATCAGGAGTAGCATGAAATGTTTTTTTAGTTTTATAAACTTTTGTGACAGCAGCACTCAGACGGACGCTGTCGTATTTTTAAATGTGTCCGTGTTCTAGCTAAACAGGAGGTTTAACATTATACAACTACTTATCGTTGGATATAGTATTAGATAGAATAGTGTTAAATGGTTCAATATTCATTACTTTGTTCAAAAAGTTTAACTACAAAAGTTAGTTTTATAAAAATGTTTATATAAAGTTCACGGCCCACGGCTCCTGAATGCCCCCAGAAACAGACGCACTTTTGTTCCCACTGCAGACGGGCTGGTTTAATGTGGACACATTCCACACACAGGCATCAGAAAACATTGTGTTGACCCACTGACAGGAACAAACAGTCGTCCTTTGTCTGCGCTGTTTGGCTGAAGACTATAAAGACACTTGTTCAGAAAACCAAAGATATGTGGATGTCCCTGACGAGAATAAAGCCCGTCACGATGAAGAGAAGGACAATTATGCAACGTTCTAGTTGATGCTGGACTGGGTCATTGAAAAGAGCTACAGCAATTTGTTCTGTTTGTGCGGAGGCGTTCCTTGTTGTTAGCTGTTAGCGTGGTTGCATAAACTGGAAGGTAACGGAAAGGTATGAATGGAAACAAATTGAATGGTCTTTATGATTCGTACAAGATGGAAAAGGAGGAGTTTTCGGAACAATTCTCCAAGTTCATTGGGGAACCGATTCATGAAGAATGATGTCGTCCTGTTTTTTTGTTTTGGGGTTTTTTTTTTGACAAAAAGAGTTACCTAAACTACTAAATTCATGCAGACTTTTGGAGATATCTCTGGGAAGATGCAAGGTAATAATTGATTATAAGTCTTGTCTGATTGGCTGACCTCTGTAGAACCAGAGTAAAGTCCTTGAAAAGTGCTTTTGAAGTTTAATCATGCAGAGTTTTACAGCCAGGACTTTGATATCTCGCTTAAATTTTTGAAGTATCTCATCAATATGTAATTCCTAACCTTTGTTCTATGAGCATCACAGCTTCCCGTGTTAACTGCTCGTATTGTCACGTGTTGACTTTGATGTCTTTGATGGCAGATGGGAACAGAGGCTGTTTCCGAAATCGCTCACTCATTCCCTACTCCCTGCTCTCAACTCCATATATAGGGAATTATATATATTTATTGGACTCACTGTTTAAATTTAAAACGTTTTCGGACACTACTTCGCCACTTACTTACATCATTACTGTCACACACTGGTAAAGTGGACTGACAGACGGTGCTCCTCTCTCCGCCATGTCGTCACCACTGCAATGCATGGTGGGATATATTGCTTGGGTAGTGACCTTTGGTTGCTCACTACTTCTATATACTAAACATTCGGACACCAGTACAAAACTTTCTTTGGTGTAACATCAAATATTTCCTTATAAATCCCCAAAAAATGTCTTTGCAGTTTTTACAAAGTGTCCGTTCAGTGTTGTGATAAAAGCTGTATTTGTTGTTAAATGTTGGTGTTTTTTTTTTACATAGGAATTTAAAACTCCCTGAGTTTAAATATTTCAAACCCGAACCAAAAGGTTGGAGAAAGTAATGATATAGGAAGAAAATAAGAAATATTCACAGAAAACCTGAAATTCAGTGTTGCTTCCTAATGAGAAATCCTAATTCTATTTCTTTGTCCTTCTGAAGGTAATTTAATAATCTCATCCTGTGGCATTTTTCCTTTTTGAGATGTAACATCTGCTCAGCTTCTTATAAAGTCAGTGGATGAAAGGATTTCATTTTTAAGATCACCAGGAAGCTTTTCCTTTTTCAAATCCATTGTGTCCTGAGGGTATTGGATACAGAGTAAAGAACAAAGTTCAAGCTCGTGCACATACGCCAAGATTGGTCAAAACACAAATAACACATGATGCTCCGTTACTATAAGCAAAACCTTATTATCCAGAAAAAAATGTATTATAACTAAAAGATTTCCGATGCAAAATTAATGAAACGGCTGTATCTCCATACAGTGCTAAGACATTAGTAACTGATATGACGCTTCCCTGAAAAACTCATTTACTACGTCTTTTATGACTTTGGCAGTCGCTCCATTCTGACCTAAAACTCATTTGAGCTCAGAGCCCGTCTTCAGTCGAGGACACCAGGCTCAGTCTATTCAGATTCTGGACCCAGCCACACCACAACAGATTATTATTAACACTTACAGCAGCTCAGTCAACATGCAGGGAATAATTTCCAACAAATGCCCAGCGAGTCGTTGACAGAATCCTCAGGTGAGCAGCTCACAGAAACGGGCCTTTTGACTCGTGACACGCCGCGCTCCTGATGACACTGTTGAAAAGGAAAGTCATCTTTTGTTCAGCAGAGTATCACTCCATCACATAATAGAATTCCCCTGCAGTCAATAAAATCCATGAATTATGCATGTGGGCCGGCAACAGGGAATTGACAGAGCATGTAAATCAACCCCCTTCCGAAGGCGTCAAGCCCCCCATCCCTGCTCCTCTGTCCTTATTTAATATGATTTTGTATATTGCTTTTACTTGTGTGTAAAGGGAGACGCATGGTGTTGGAAATGGGTTTGCTATTTGGATATTAGCAGAGAGACAGAAGTGGTACCCACCACACACACACACACACACACACACACAAACACATATCTTCATTTGTCTAGATGAACAGTAGACATATACACATAACACAAACACATATCTTCATTTGTCTAGAAGAACAGCTTGTCTAGATGAACAGTAGACATATACACATAAACATATGTATGTGTGTGTATATATATACATGTATCCATATATATTCACATATATATGTATATGCATATACATATATATAAATAAAGAGTATACTATAGTATGTGTGCATATGTATAATATGTCTAGGTGTGTGTATATAAATGTATATATGTGTATTTATGTACATATACACATATGTATACATGTGTGTACATGTCTGCTTGACCTCTTGTGGTGACCCTGCAGGAGAAACTTACAGTAGTCTTGATGAGCTCAGGAATCAAGTCCCAGAATTGGGTTCAAACCAAACCAAGAAAGATCATCCAGAATTCCTGTCTGTATAGAGTTTAAGGCAATCTTGTTGTTGTTGTTTTGTTTTTTTTGTTTTGTTTTTTTTCCAGTATTACTCTGCAACTGCAGAGTTACAAAGCAACTGCTATTTTTAAATGCAGTAAAAACACACACACACACACTGTCAGTAATGAAACACAACTTTAATTTTTATTCCCTTCTTTATTCTACTATAAAGAACTATGAATAAGTTTAATGCCTAATGTCTGGCTCCTGGTGATCTCTTACTCCTCCTCCTGCAGCGGCGAATGATTAGGGTTCTTAGGTGTTTGTTTAGATGTCATTGAAAATCATTAGCCGAGCTGATAAATGGTCACAGTAACTGCAGCCAAAGAACACAGAGGCGTCTCACAGGATCGATAATCAGGAGGGAAGGGATAAAAGTCAGCACATCTTTTATTTGTAAAGCTATATTTTATTTATTTACGGTAAAATCATTTCCTAATACTTGCAGCACATTTTGCAACTAAGTGCAACAGCACTGCCCGACACAGGAAGAGATATTTCACGTTGTTGATGTTGCTTTTAGTGTCATCATATTGGGATTTTATTAAATGATATCAGCAGTGAAGCAAACATTTAAAAACACACCTGGATGTGCTGCAGCTTTGTACAACAAACACACAAGGCCACTGGTTAACGGACCTGGGAGAAATGCATTTGTGTCAGTGTTTGTACACAGTTCATGTCAGTCATAGTTCCAGTTGCTCAACAGGTTGATCGAAATCAACGAGTCCCACATGTAGTACATTTACATGTAATACTACTGTATTTACTATATAAGAAATGAATTAAAGCCCTGTCACATTAAACTGCAGTTCTCCTATATGGATGGATACTCAGGATTTGACTTGTAGCCGGTACTGTTTATACTTCAGTACAGAGAATACCCACAGACCCTCAGTCACACAGGTTTGTGTATTTTCTTTTGATGAGCTCCTGAAAACGTTAACCAGTTGCCCATATAATAACTCCAGGGGCAGAGGGAGAGGAAGACCCCCGAGTTTATGTATTCCTATCTGAACGTTTCCATCTGTGACATACTATAATAGAAACAGCACATTCTTATGGTTGACTGAAAGAAAGAAAATACTCATACGCTGTATGACTCACTGCCGGATAGACCTATACAGAAATACAAGGCCACTTCATACACATTTGGTTGCATCATTTTCTTTTCTTTTTATGTCTTCAAACAATCCAGATTTTTTTTTTTAAGAATGTGAAATAATTTCTTTTTTTTTCTTTTTTTCCAGAAGGGCTTTACTTTTATTTTGTAGAAAAATAGGTCAAATTGAAGACTGTCTTCGACCATGTGCTGCAGTCTGTTGTGCTGTGTTCGGTGTATTCTTTTTATTATAAATAATCTAATGTTTTCATTTCAATGTTATTGTTAAAATAAAAAGTGCAAAAACTGCCCAGAGGAAATCGTCAGATTAATACTTACCTCATGTAGGAGTGGAGGGGCATGGATGTAAAACCCTGCAGATGGTTAGGAATAATGTAATAGATGAACCATAGAGCATTGGATCTGATAATTAAACATGGCTCAATCCGATATTTGGGGTCTGTATCGGTCCAATATTTGTCAAAATTTTAAGATTGAACATTGAAGATCCCAAATGCTCAGCCTAGGTTTGCACATGTCGTAAAAACAAGACACTATCGCACAACTAGCTGAGCTGCAGGGAGTTTACTGCAGCTCTGCACTGGGCATTATGTGGCTTCAGGTTTAATGTAAAGGCTTTATAATACAGGGTAATATTGTTGTTTTGTAGACTGGCCACAGTATGGGGCACACTTCTGTTGCCCTGCCCTGGAGGGTCCACGAGAGCCTTCTTTAAAGTATATGGTGCGAGTTATGTTCTGCTGGCCTCCTTGTAATATGCACTAATCAAAGTATCCGTTTATTATCTGAGAACCTGGTGGAGGGAGGAAAAGCAAATGAAATCAGGTATGAGAGAATTGTCTTTGTCTCCAGGCTCTCCCAGCTTTTCATTAAGAGCCACAGGGAAACAGAACTATTTTCATGGCTGAGTCACTTGAGAAGTTCCAGTCAGCGCTGCGAGCAGTTATTTCTCTTATTAATTCAAATTTGTTTGTTTGTTTGTGATTTATTCACTTCTTCAGCAAGTCGTGCTTCCCTTGTTTCCTTTTGTGTCACACGTGTCTGTGCTTGTCCCTGAACTTAAATTTGAAGAAAACTAGGAAAACAGAAAGTTGTGTTTTTGTGGGGAGAAAGGCAATTTATCCAAAGCCCACGCCTTTCTGCACTCTTTGAGCGTGACTCAACCTCACGGAACTGTTGTGATTACTTTTTTGGACAAAAGGTGGAAGGTTCAATTGGCCTTTACAATAAGCCACAACACCTGGAACAGTAATATGCTGTGTGTTCATGGTGCTTGATGGCACAGGGAGGGGGGGAGTGGAGGAGGGGCAGGAGGGAGGAGGAGCAGTATCCAAGGTGAGCTTTCAGAGAGAAAATAGTTGAAGGATTTTGACTTGAAGAAGAATGGGGGGAAAGGCGCAGAGCTAAAACCAAGAAAAGTTTCACGACAGCTACGTTGTTAATTATTAATTGTTGATTTAGACTCTTTCTGATACGGCAGTTGTGATTCCACCTGCGTTCCCCTTGGACTGCCAGTATCACGACCCATGCCCAGCCACTGTGTCAGGGATGCTGATTGTTCTTTGAGAGTGTGTTACAGAGCTCCCATCAATGCACACACACTTACCCACGATCCTCCAGTGATCTTTGCTCAGCTGCTCTGACACAAACAGGCCGCCCCTCCTCTACTCTTCTAAACCCTTGAGTTCAGAGCCACTGGGCCTTTTTAAATGTGAGTAGCTTTTCAGCCAGCAGCCAGGGACGTTACATTAACTGTGTGTTTTAGCTA